>NC_089594.1:28307417-28342407 GCF_019320115.1 Miscanthus floridulus
TCACTTGTGTCTTGGTCCTCCAAGAAACAAAATAGTATGGCTTTGTCCACCGCCGAAGCAGAATACATTGCCGCGGGTGCTTGTTGTGCACAAATATTATACATGAAACAAACTTTACTAGACTATGGAGTAGTTCTAGAGAAAGTACCTCTTTTGTGCGACAATGAAAGTGCGGTAAAACTTACAAATAATCCGGTTCAACATTCTCGCACCAAGCATATAGATATCCGCCATCACTTTCTAAGAGATCATGTAGCTAAAAATGATATATCACTAGAAGGTGTAAGATCCGAAGATCAATTAGCGGATATCTTCACTAAACCGCTAGATGAAGCTACATTTTGTAGATTGCGGAATGAGCTCAATGTACTTGATTTTAGTAACTTCACTAAAAATTGAGCTTGTGTTGTCCCTTGCATTCATTGTAATATACAACATGTTTAATTTGTGGCAATGCATATAGGGCTTGTCTAACATGGTTAAGATAACCGCCGAAAAGCGTGTGAAGAAGCTTAACCATGGATCAAACTTGACAAGCAACTAGATTTACTTACAAGCATTACATATGCATGAATGTTGTTTTGTTGTTTTGTTCCATTTGCCCTCTTGTTGCCTAGTTTCTTAAAAGAATTATAGCCTAAGGCAAAATATTTTGAAAAATATGAGGGTTTGAGAGAGGTCACTCACATCAGTCCCAATTGGTGTTTATTTGGATCTTATTCAAGTTGGGACTTGATTGGGAACAGGCAGCGCAAAGGAAGGTTGAAGGATTGCTGGAAAAGGTGCACCGAACGCTGCACCGGACGCTGCTGTCCAGCGTCCGGTCAGTTCACAGGAGGTGAACTGCTGTTGAAGGAGTGACCGGACGCTGCGTCTGTGCGTCCGGTCAGAAAGGGCTCAGCGTCCGGTCGATCGGAGGATGACAAAGTTAATCTGACCGGACCCTGCCTGCGTCCGGTCATGGACCACCGGACGCGTCCGGTCGCGATTCCAGAGGATTTGGACCTCTCTGGAATCGACCGGACGCTGGGTGGTAGCGTCCGGTCGCTACCACCGGAGCGTCCGGTCAGTGGATCTCGCGCGTCTTCAAGTCTCTTTTCGGTTTCCTTTTCTGTCGCGTTTGGGGGATTATAAATCCGGACCTTCGGTTCACCTGCCTTACCAGCGCCTCCGTGAGCCCGCAACCAAGCCGCCACCTCCTGCCTAGCCGCGCCGCCGCAGCCTCGCTCGCTAGCCCTAGCCCGAGTAGCCGCACGCCACCGCAGCCTCGCCGCGCCACCACGCCTGCCCAGCCGTGCGCCACCACGCCTGCCCAGCCGCGCGCCTCCGTGCCCCTGTCCCGCGCCACCACTGGTCCGTCGCAGCCAAGCGCCGCCGAGCTCCGGCCCTGCCTTGCCTCTACTCAGTGCCTCGCCGGCCTCCTCGCGCCCTAGCTCGTTGCTTCATCGTTGCCAAGGCTGCCAATCTTCGCCGCTCTTGCCCTATCCTCCCATTGTTTGGTAAGGCAAATCTTGTGGTTCAATCTTGATCTCCAATTGTGACCTAGATCAAATTCTAAATACATTGATTCCCCATTGCATTCAGGGCGTTTGACCTAACCCTAACCGGTTCCGAGATCCCCCACGTGACGTCTTATCTATTCTCGGATCGCTGATCGTCAGGTAGAAAGCCACTCGATTCAAGTTCGCATCTAAAATTGCTTTCTCTATTAGGATTTCGTATCTATTAGCAATATGGTATTTATTTGTATATCCATCTATTCTATTGTGCAGCGAGTCGGTTCCGTTGTGGTTCAATTGGCAGTTGGCAGTTAACTCGAAGCCAAGCTCGTGAGTAAGGATCGAGGCCAAGCCTCGAAAGCGACAGTTTGACAGTTGATCTTCATCAGCGTCAGTTCACCATCTTGTCTGTTCAGATGGCTCGCACCAAGAATGTTGGTGGTGGCCCAGGTGAAGATGATCGGAGGCCCCCGCCTCGTCAGCCAGCCGGATCCAAGGGCAAATCAACCAAGCAAGTAACATCCAAGAAGCGGAAGTACCCCGATGCAGAGACAGCCAGAGCAGCAGCTGTTGCAGAGGCCGCAGAGCATGCCGAGAGAGGTGGCACCCGCAGCGAAGTTGTCATTGCAGATCAGCCAGTTTCACCCGCAGTCAGAGCTGCGATTGAGGAGGTTGAGCGTCGTCATGGTAGTCCAGTAGGGACTGCCACGTTTGCAGGACGACGGGTTGCCATTGAGGAGGGTCCGTCAGCACAGCAGCAGCCTCCACCAGCAGAGCCTCAGCTAGCCCAGGAGACTCAGGAGAGTCAGGAGACCGAGCCGGCACCTCAGCTACGCTGCTCGAGTCGTACCAGTGCTGCAGTTCCACCAAGGCCAGCTACACGGCGCAGGGGTTCACGCCCTCCGCCCAGACCATAGGGTCCGCCTCCAGTGGTTCACCTCGACTTGAGGGCCGCTACAGCTAGGCAGGTTCAGCAGCTGCGGTTTGTTGAGTTTGAGGTTTGGTTCCCTCCGAGGAGGGATGAGAGAGCAGCTAAGGGGTTCTACACGCCACTACAGGAGGATTTCTACAATGCATATCTAAACAGTGGGGCAGTGTTCAGATCACAGAGGGTCTATCCGATAGAGTCCATTGTGGCAGCAGCCGGAGAGGGCATTCGGCAATACTTGTCATATTTGCCAGGACTGTCAGATCTGATTGGACGGACAGGGATATATGTACCTTCTTGGGTTCGTCAGTTTTATGCCTCGCTCTACATCGATCCTCATCACAGATTCATTCACTTTGCCTTCAACGGCAAAGACTATAGAGTGATGAGTAGCAGGGCCAGAGAGATACTGAGACTACAGGAGCAGCCTGTAAGGATGCATGAGGTTTGCTATGGACATCAGGAGCCTCCCAGGCGTCCTCATGGAGGGTTGGTGCCCCCTACAGACTTAGTGCGCCATTGCTTCAAGGAGCCATTTGGTGAGGGGTCGAGCAGGAACCCCAGTGACTTGACTCCTACAGCGAGGATACTAGAGGCCATCATCAGGAGGACACTGCTTCCCAGGTTGGGATACAGGGAGGGCCTGACTCGCTTACAGCTCTGGCTTCTCAATGCCATCATGCAGATGACAGTGTTTGACATCTGGGACCTCCTTCTTTCAGAGATGGAGGATACTATAGCTGAGGGATTCAAGGGTCGCAGGCAGCTTCCCTATGCTCACTGGATCACGTTCCTCATCCGCAGAGTTGTGATTAATAAGCCCCCTGGCATGATGGATGAGTATACAGGTGCCACTACAGAGTTCCCAGCTTACAACCTGTCACAGAGGATCAGACACGCCACTCCTCAGGCACCCAGTCAGCCTAGCCGTCGCCCCGATGTGCCAGAGTCTGCAGCTCAGCAGGACGAGATCATCAGAGGGATTGCAGCCACTGAGGAGGAGGAGCTAGAGGCACAGCAGGGAGTGAGTGAGTACAGTGACAGCTCTGACGATGACTACCAGCCTATACCTCAGATGCCTCCACGCAGACACGATGCAGAGGCCGGTAGCTCCAGTTCTGCTCCACCTGCTCCACAGACAGACCCCGCTCTCATTGCTATTCTTGAGCGGATGCAGCAGGATCAGACACGACAGGCACAGGAGACAGCTACAAACTTCGCACAGTTTCAGGCTCGTCAGGACGAGTTTCAGCGGCAGCAGCAGCTCCTTCAGCACCAGCAGTTACTCATGCAGCAGCAGCTCATGGGATTCATGCAGCATGTAGTGACAGCCATTGGGATTCCACTGCCACAAACTTCGCCCCAGCTTGCACAGCCTCCTACCACTTCGACGACTCCAGCAGTACAGCCCATCGGGCTTCAGAGTCAAGGACAGCCTCCAGCTCAGTTTACTTCACCTCCTGTACAGGTGTCCTAGTGGTTAGCTTCACCTGGTATAGCCCCGCAGTTCACTCCTTATCACACGGGTTTCTCACCAGAGCAGACTTCCTCGCTATTCGTGCCTGAGTCGTCAGTCTCCAGGAGTCTTGGAGCATCATTCAGCGAGTTGACCGGCATGCCTACTCCGCCTCACATGCATACTGCCGGTCCGTCTACAGCAGCTCCAGCTATCATGACCACTCAGAGGCTCCCCTCGTCTGTCGCCTCGTTAGATCCTACGACAGACATACTTGCAGCTTCATAGGCAGCACCAGCTCAGACCCAGACCGCTTCAGCGACTCTTCCTGCTTTAGAGGGTCAGTCAGTTCAGAGCTCAGGGTCAGATAATGATGGCGCCCAGTTCCACCTTGCTCCACGTACTTCAGCGCCCGACTTGTCCGCTGCAGCCCCGCCGACCGACCCTTAGGTTTTGGTGTTTGACGCCAAAGGGGGAGAGGGTTTGAGTATGTAGACTTAGGGGGAGCGAGTTTTAGGGGGAGCTAGTTATCTAGTATTAGCTTATTATATACATTTGGAGTTTTATTTGTGTGATACACTATTAGCTTATGCATTCGTGTGTTTACTTTCATGCATACTATTATATATATGTGATAATGCTATCTATGTGATTGTGGTATTTGACATGTGTGATTCCTACTTTGCTTTATCTATATGTCATATCACTTATGGAATGCTCATTTGCTTTTGCTTCCGCGCTTATACTTCGAAGCAAATGAGCCTTTGTTATTAGTACTCATGCTTAATTCATATCCTTTGAGTACATTGTGTTGGCTTGGGTCATATAAGCTTGACTAACTCTTTTATTCTTATTGACAAAAGCTTATATGAACCAAGCCCGTCAAAAACCTCACTCCATAACATACTCGAGGTGGTATTGTCATCAATCACCAAAAAGGGGGAGATTGAAAGCATCTAGGCCCCTAGTTGGATTTCGGTGATTAATGTCAATACAAGATTACTATGACTAACGTGTGTTTTGCAGAGGCAATTAAGTTAGGTCATGGTAATGGAGATCGATTGGGCAATCGAGGTTGTCATGCCCCTACGATGGAAATTGTTTCGGTTTTCAAAGGATGGACGACAAGGTTAAGGATAACTAGTTCTAAGTGTCGATTGAAGTTGGAGAGACACTTAGAGTAGTTTAGGACTTTGTTTTTTCCTTTGGCCGTACTATGAAGGGGGGTATGAACGGGTAGCTTGACCTAGTTGAGTCTAGTGAGTTAGGTGTGGTGCACACTTGTTAAAACTAGCTCTAGGTAGCTCCTATGAATGCCTAAGATCCTTTGGAGCAAACTTCATTCACATATGTTCAGAAGTTGGAAGTGAATGGAGGGTCAAATACTGACCGGACGCTGGCTCCGGTGTGACCGGACGCTGGCCGCAGGGTCCGGTCAGTTCATTTGACCGAGAAGATCAAGTCTGGTGTGACCGGACGCTGGGAGGTCATGTGACCGGACGCTGAGGGCCAGCGTCCGGTCAACTCCAATAAGGGTCCAGACTTGGAAAAGTGTGACCGGACGCGTCCGGTCAGTGTGACCGGACCCTGAGTATCCAGCGTCCGGTCGTTTACAGTAAGCATCCAAGAGCGACCGGACGCGTCCGGTCGGTACTGACCGGACCCTGACAGCGTCCGGTCATCACTTGAATGCTAGTTCGCGGGTTGAACTGACCAGAGCGTCCGGTCATCACGACCGGAGCGTCCGGTCATCCCGCAGAAGCTCATAACGGTTCGTTTTTTAGGCTGGCTTATAAATAGAAGCTCCACTCGTGAGTGGAGTATCCTTTGCTCATTCCAACAGCTGAGAAACACGTTTGTGAGTGCCAAGAAGAGCAAGATCCTAGTGAGGTGTTTGTGATTTGAGAATCCAAGAGAGTAGCCTCACTAGCAAATCAAGAGTAGCAAAGTGTGCATCCATCTTCTCATTAGGCTTCGCATGGTCAAGTGAGAGTTCGTGCTTGTTACTCTTGGTGATCGCCATCACCTAGACGGCTTGGTGGTGATTGGGAGTTTGGTGTTCACCCGGCGGAGCTTGTGGGTGACCCAACTCAAGTTGTGAGCGGCTTTGGGTGATTCGCCGCGATGGAGTGTCGAAGAATCAACCCGTAGAGAGCACTTGATCCTTGCGCGGATCAAGGGGGAGCTACACCCTTGCGCGGGTGCTCCAACGAGGACTAGTGGGGAGTGGCGACTCTCCGATACCTCGGCAAAACATCGCCGTGTTCCTTTCTCTCCCTACTTACTTTGAGCACTTACTTTGAGTATTTACTTTGAGCAATTCAATACTTGTTTTACATCCATAGAATTGCTTGCTAGAGTAAGTTTGGAACATAGGTTGAGAGGTTGTTGTGCATTAGTTTGATATAAACACTTTTCTAGGCACAAGGGGTTAATTGGGCTATCCGTAGGATTTGATTATTGCAAGTGAATTTAGAATTAGCCCAATTCACCCCCCTCTTGGGTATCTTGATCCTTTCACTTGGTCTTCAAATCAAGCAAATGAAGAATAGCACATTTGTGAGTCAAGGCAAGTACATCAAAGACATACTCAAGAAGTTTGGAATGGATGATGCTAAAGCTATTAGTACACCAATAGGGGACAAATAGAAGCTTAGATAGTGATGCTAGTGGCAATATGGTGAATCAAAAGATGTATCGGTCTATGATTGGAAGCCTACTCTATGTGATGGCATCAAGGCCAGATGTGACGTTTAGTGTATGCATGTGTGCTAGATTTCAAGCCTCATCAAGAGAAAGTCAATTGAAAGCAACAAAGAGAATATTGAGGTATTTGAAGCATACACAAAATGTAGGATTGTGGTATCCCAAAGGAGCTAGATTTGAGTTGATAGGATATTCGAACTCCGATTATGCGGGATGCAAAGTTTAGAGAAAGAGCACATCGGGCACATGTCAACTATTGGAAAGATCACTTGTGTCTTGGCCATCAAAGAAGCAAAATAGTGTAGCACTTTCAACCGCCGAAGCGGAGTACATTTCGGCCGACAATTGTTATGCTCAATTACTTTGGATGAAGGCTACTTTGAGTGACTTTGGAATCAAGTTTAAACAAGTGCCATTGCTATGTGACATTGAGAGTGCTATCAAGCTCACCAACAATCCGGTTCAACATGCAAGAACAAAAGCACATAGATGTCCGCCATCATTTATTAGAGATCACCAACAAAAAGGGGACATTTGCATTAAGAGTGTGGGACGCCGATGATCAACTTGCCGATATCTTCACTAAGCCACTTGATGAGAAGAGGTTTTGCAAGCTAAGGAATGAATTGAACATACTTGACTTCGCAAATATGTGTTGATGCACCCCCATTATATGGCATGCCTCTCCTTCAAGCAAAGCAAGGTAAAATTGATTGACATGTCATTCATCCATTGCTAAGGACTTATTTAGTGCATCTAGTCATTCGTATCATGTCTTAGGCTCATTCATGAAAATCAAATGGATTTGATGCTTGTATGGTACCACTATTGCTTGTATGCTTGAAATGATCTAGTGGTAGCATATGACATGTTTGCGGGCTTGTGAACCTACTGTTTAATCTAGAGAATGAGCTATAAGTATTTAACTCAACATGGTGCATGATAACCCTAATTTGAAGGTGTAAAGAAGATTGTCTTGGATCAAACCGAGTTAAATATCTTTTGCAAGTGATCTAGATTGAACCAAAATTGGGAAAATGATCCTCACTTCATATGGTTTCACCCCAACCTATCTAAAATTTGAGCTCACCTTTTGTGCTAATTATTGACAAAGGGGGAGAGAATTCACAAAGATAGTAAAAGATAGTAAGAGATAGCTAGAATTCACAAAGATAGTAAAAGATAGTAAGAGTTAGAGGGAGCAAACAAATGAAATGACATTGTAAGGGGATCAATTAAAATTTGAAGCACACAAGTAGGGGGAGCAATCTCATAAATTTGTATGTGCATTTACATATGTTTGCTTGCATGGCACAAGTTTTTAAATTCTCTATCCATGCTTATGTGGTGTATGCTAGATTTTAGAAAATGATTGGTGAAATGAAAACTAGCATGCAGAGGAAGAGTAACTAGACTTGTGCTTATCATGTAAAAACTAGACCCTTTTCGTATAATGTTGATCTCATGGGGTTTTCTAGTTTTTTGTGAATGTCTAGTTACTATTGGTGCTAAGGATGGTGTATATTAGCAACTTCGATTGGTATCACGCTTCAAAGGTCCATTCTTTACACCTTAGCATCATTTGGTAGCTATTACTCTCCCAAACTTTCAATCCATGCATATGTTCAAGCTTTCAAATCCAAACTCTTAGCACATGTGTAGGGGGAGCTAAGACTACCAATTTGGGTTGATGAAACTTGTCCATAACCTTTACACATGGTAATATACTTGGGCAAGCAACATGAATCCAAGAAAATTTCATTGAATATCTTTGTAAATAGGTTGTCATCAATTACCAAAAAGGGGGAGATTGAAAGCCCTAGTTTGGTTTTAGATAATTGATGAAACCTAGCATTAACCTTTGTCATGAGCGGTGATATGAGCTAGGTTGGTGCGATCCAAGTGATTGAGCAAGATGAGGTCCATGGTGATGAAGGTGGACATGAAATGGAGATGATCAAGCTCAACTTGGAAAAGAAGAAATAGAAAAACAAAAAACCGAGATGATCAAGGCAAAGGTATAAGATAGGTTTTTGTTTTTGCACTCAAGGCACCATATAGGGTGTGAGTGACTTAGGATCGATAGCCGTACTATAAAGAGGGGAAATCTTTGGCTAAACAGTTTATCAAGTGCCACTAGGTGACATGACTTTTGCATATGCATCTAGGAACCTAGTGTGCTAACCTTGACCCTTGTAAAATGCTTTAAAAAATGCTAACACACATGCACACAAGTTCTACACTTTGTGGTTAGCAAGTTGGAAGTAAGGGTGAAGTGGTTGTGGACTTAGAAAAAAAGAAAAGGAGGAGATAGTCCACGACCGAACGCTGGCCGCGGGGTGACCGAACTCACCCCGGGCGCGTCTAGTCATTTATAGGCGTCGGCGTTCGAAAGCTCTAGTTTGGTTTTGGTGAATTGATGAAACCCTAAGTGCTAACCTAGTTTATCAAGTGATCATGAGATAGGTAGTACATTCCAAGTGGTGAAGCAAATGAAGATCATGACATGATCATGGTGATGCCATGGTGATGATCAAGTGCTTGGACTTGAAAAGAAGAAAGAGAAAAACAAAAGGCTCAAGGCAAAGGTATAAATGATAGGAGCTATTTTGTTTTGGTGATCGAGACACTTAGTGAGTGTGATCACATTTAGGATCAATAGTCGTACTATCAAGAGGGGTGAAACTCGTATCGAAATGCAGTTATCAAAGCGCCACTAGATGCTCTAACTCATTGCATATGCATTTAGGATCTAGTGGAGTGCTAACACCCTTGAAAACATTTGTGAAATATGCTAACACATGTGCACAAGGTGATACACTTGGTGGTTGGCACATTTGAGCAAGGGTTAGGAACTTCACCGGTGGAGTGTCCGCCCGTAGAGTGCGGACAGTCCAATGGTGCCACCGGCGCCCTAGACAGAAAAGACGGAGGTCACTGTAAGTGACCGGACGCTGATCTAGGAAGGACCGGCGCATTCGGTCATTAGAAGCAGCGAAGACGTTGGCGTCGATCTCTGACTGGACACTGGGTCACTTAGTGACCGGACGCTAGAGGGTTGTGTCCGGTCCAGCTGATGTGGCAGTGCACAGAGGAGACGCTGAGTGATCGGACGCTAGGAGAGTCCAGTCGAGCATGACCAGACGCGTCCGGTCGTGAAAAATTATTTCTAGATGCTTACTGGAAATGACCAGACACTGAGGTCTAGCGTCCGGTCACTTCACAACAGCATGTCCAATCATCATCTGACCGTTGGGATTGGGTGATCGACATTTGAAGAGAGGAGACACGTGGCACGCATCGTGTGACCAGACACTAAGGTCCAGCGTCCGATCAATATGACCGGAGCGTCCGGTCACCCCATGTTGTGCCCAGTGAAGGGGTACAACAGCTCTATTTCATGGGGGCTTTTATTTAAGCCCCATGGACAGCTCAAGCTCACTCTCTTAGCCATTTGCATTGATATAGCAACCTTGTGAGCTTAGCCAAAGCCCTCCCACTCATCTCCATCATTGATTCATCATCTTTGTGAGATTGGGAGAGAATCAAAGTGCATTGCTTGAGTGTTTGCATCTAGAGGCACTTGGTGTTTGTGTTTTGCTGCATGATTCGTTTGTTACTCTTGGTGGTTGCCGCCACCTAGACGGCTTGGAGCAGTGAGGATCATCGAGCGGAGGGTGGTGATTGTCTCCGGCTCCGATCGTGGTGCTTGTGAGGGGTTCTTGACCTTTCCCCGGTGGAGAGCCAAAAGGTACTCTAGTGGATTGCTCAGTGGCTTGTGTGATCCTCATCTTGTGTTGGTTGTGCGGCACCCTATTGAGGGTTTGGCGTGTGATGCCAATTAGCGCGTGAACCTCCAAGTTAGTAAATCGCCACAACGAGGACTAGCTTGCCGGCAAGGAAGTGAACCTCAGTAAAAAATCATTGTGTTCATCATTTGATTCTGAGGTGATTGGTCTTCATTGATATTGATTCTTGTGATTGATTGGTTCACTCCTTGACACGGCGATATAACTATCTTGCTCTCTCGCTTTACATTACCGCAAACTAGTTATCAAGCTCTTTAGTGTAGCTAGTTGTGAGAGCTTGTTAGCTTGGTTAGTGTAGCACTTTAGTTAGTCTTTGAGAGCACACTAACTTAGTGTAGTGCCATAGCTATTGTGTGGTTAGAGACAATAGAAACTAAAATTGTGGTAGGTGGTTTGCATTTTTTAGTAGGCTAGCGCAACACTTGCTTCGCCTCATAATTGTCTAACCGGTTTGTTCAGTGTTGTTGTAGAAATTTTTATTAGGCTATTCACCCCCCCCCATCTAGCCATTAGGACCTTTCAGCGTTGCTCTAGCCAAGAGCATGGTGGAAGGACCGGACACTGGCTCGGGACCGATCAGCATGTCCGGTCATATGTTGAGCAGCGGCGTGGTGGTACGATCAGACGTGCAGGGCTCGCATCAGGTGGTGTATGACGTACGCTAGCATCACCCTGGCTTACGCGCATGAGGGAATAGTGCGACAGGACCGGACGCTAGGGGCACGTCAGGTCGATGTTTACCTAACGCGTTCAGTCGTTAATTTTGCGCTCTAGAACCTTACTGGATCTGATTGGACTCGGCTTCGTGCGAGTGGAGGAGGGTGTCCAGTCAATCATTAATAGTGCGAGTGATCAGAGTTTTGACCGTTGAGATTCGATGGCTAAGATTTGAATCGTGGACACATGGCATGATCCACGTGTCTGGTCAACCCGACCGATGCGTCCGGTCAGTACATAGAGGGCACCCCTTTGACTCTAACGGCTCTATTTGTTTGGGGGGTCTATAAATAGTGTTTGGCCAGCTCCAAGGCATTTCTCTTAGCACTTTGACATCCTTGTGAGCCTAAGTAAACACCTCCCACTCATCTCCATCATTGATTCATCATAGTGAGATTGGGAGTGATTTCAAGTGCATTTGCTTGAGTGATTGCATCTTGGTAGTTCTTGTTACTCTTGGTGGTTGCCGCCACCTAGACGGCTTAGAGTAGCGAAGGAGCTTTGGCACGAGTTGGTGATTGTTCGTGGCCGGCTCTGGTTATTGTGAGGGGTCTTGTACCTTCTCCAATGGAGAGTCGAAAGGTAACTCTAGTGGATTGCTCGTGTCATTGAGTTACCTCACTTGTGGGTAGGTTCTTGCGGTGTCCAATTGTGTGGACGAGGTTCATGTAACACCTCTTAGCTACCGAACCACCAAGTGTTGGTCGACACAACAGGGACTAGCGTGCCGGCAAACACATGAACCTTAGGAGAAAAATTGGTTGTCTCTTGCCCTTTGGTATTCTCCCGGTGATTGAATTGGCATTTATCTTGTGATTGGTTCACTCCTCTATGCGGCGATATAATCACCCTACTCACTCATTTATATTCCCACAAACTAGTTGTAGCAAGCTCTTTAGTGTAGTTAGAATTAAGAGCTTGCTTTGTAGTTTAAGTTCATCTAGTGGAGCTTTTAGTGTAGCAAGTTTGAAAGCTCTTAGTGAGTAGCAACAGAGCCTCTTGTGTGCCTAGTGATCATAGTAACTAGAATTATTGGATAGGTGGCTTGCAACCCTTGTAGTGCTAGAGCAAGTTTACATTTCGCCATTTGTCATACTAATCAAATTGCTCTAGTGATCTTGTAGATTTTTTAATAGGCTATTCATCCCCCTCTAGCCATATTAGGACCTTTTAGGTCGGCTGACCCCCCCTATACCAGGTGGGGCCACCCCCTGGTGGGATCCCTCTTACCTTCATCTTGAGTGGGTTTGCACAACGTGGGACCACTAATCACGTTGGTTTCTTGACTTGTGGGGCCTTCAATCCATGTGCTTTGATCTCAAGCTATCCAGAGAAAACACAAATGTGATCCAAGGGTTGATATTTCTGAAAAATGTGCTTCTTGACCTCTGGAACGATTGAGGGGGGCAGTGGGGCGGCCCACTAGGGTGGTCGGCCAACCCCTAGTGTGGGCCCACTAGCCTCGTTTTCTCCATCAACTTATGTCCAACATAGAAATACTCCATATACATGTGAATTTTGTTATTTGATAAAATATGCTCATGATATGTTATGTTACTTTTATTCCAAGGCATGTTGACGGTATATTAAGTATGCAAAAGTATGCCATTTTTACTGTTAACATACTGCAACTTTGGTCTCGGTCGTTTCTCCATATGTGGTACACTGAAAATTTTTAAAAATGAATTTGAAAATATAAAAACTTAAAACAGATTTTTTGGGTGCTAAATAATTTTAAATGAGAAAAGTAGTCAACTACAAAGTTGTGGATCCCTTTGAGTACTACAACTTTCATTTAGGTCATTTCGCTATCAAAGCTCATTTGAATTTTTTTAAAATATTCAGTTTCAAATTATGAAAACTTAAAACAAAATTTGTAGACCTTAAATGATTTTAAATGAAAAAGTGTAGGATCAAGATGGCCGACTAAAGAAGGGTGAATAGTCATTTCTAAAAATTAATCGCAAGAGCTAGCCAATTTAAATGCGAAAGTGAAATAACGGTTTTGCCTCAACTACAACCCCCCCCCCCCTTCTATCTAATTTGCTAGCACGCTTATAAAATATTGAGCTAGAGAGCAACTAAGGGTACTGAGCTAAAGGGAGCTCACCTACACAATTCTAGTTGGCAAGATCAAACAATCTAAGCAACTAGAACAAGAGCAAGCGCAATAGAGGTCCTACACATACTAGTGATAAAGCAGTAAACTTATCAACACAAGCACAATATACTGCAATGAAGTAAACTTGTGTTGAGATGAGCAAACCACAGTGTAGAGGATGACACCCGATGTTTTTTCGTGGCTCGGTGACTTGCTGGTCACTTAGTCCATGTTGAGGTGAGTTCTAGGATTGCCGCTCCTCTTGTTAGTTCCAAACCCGCAAGCTTCGGACTACCTCACTTAGTAGGCTCCACGTGAGCGCTAAACTTTGAGTTGGTCAAATCAATTAGACACTCACACAAGCCTCGATTACTAGAGATGCTCTTTGCCTTCCTCCGGCGCGGATGAGCTCAATAGCCCCTCACAAAGCCAACTCTGGAGCAGGGCCGGTCCTGAGTATATTTTGACCTAGAACGAACCTAAAATTTTGGACCTTTTTATATGAACATAATAATACTACTAGTACTACCTATTGGTAGTATATACACACATATATAAAATGTTGCTAATAAGCAGTTAACTGAATGCAAAAGCAATATTCATATGAAATAATTTGTATACATATTAAATTATCTTAAAAAATTCTTCTAACATTCCTTGATGCGAAGTCATCGATGATGGTTTCAATATTAATCTCATCCAACAATCGCTTCTCAATGTATAATATTGTCCGTCTATTTAGCCTCTCTTGTGACATTGTAGATCTCAAATAGTTTTTCAACAATTTTAATTTTGAGAAGCTTCTTTCAGTTAATGCCACAGTCACTGGCATAGTAAGGTCCTGTTTGGTTGAGCTGTGCTTTTGAAAAAGTTGTTGTGAGCTGTGAAAAGCAGCTGTAGGAAAGCAGCTGTGAAAAAAGCTAAAAGCTATTTGGTTGGAGCAGCACCGTGAAAGAAATAAGTGTAATGCCCTTGAAGGCCTATGGATTGTTTGTATGCAAATTGCTCATAAAAAATAATTTGTTCACTAATTTGCACGTAATGACTATTTTGGAAAGGAAAAAATAATTTTTGCATCCATCTTCTGTATATAGAATGGGTTCAAGGGATGAGGAGCTTCAGGTGCGGCCTACCCATGGTTGAAGGAGTGAGGATGGTCCTTGATTTTGGTATATCAACGTTGTGTCAGTTCTGCCTAAACACTGGATGTCAGCTCTGGTCAATATCCTCCATTGGAGCTCCATGTGCACCCTGCCTTCGTGAGAGCACCCGCAGTGGAGGGTCCTAGGCCGGGTCGATGCACATCAGATCTGCATCTATATACTGCAGCATCGGTTCTATATAGACCCAGCGTCCATCCATCGAACCGGCTCCCATGAAATAAAATACTCTTTTCTTTCCTATCATCTTCTCTCTCTAGATGAGACAGGTACCTACTGAGTCCGGTGGGTGGCCGGGTGTAAGCGTGAAAAGGTGGGGCCGCCGATATTTTAATATACTATGGGCCCGCTTAAAAAATACAACCCCAGCTCTATACATTATGACCAAATTAACAGGGAACATCACATCATTTTATAGACACAGGATTGAGGCCCCGTTTAGATGCGAAAATTTTTGGTTTTTTTTTTTACTACTGTAGCACTTTCGTTTGTATTTGGCAAAAATTATCCAATTATGGACTATTTAGGCTTAAAAGATTCGTCTCACCAATTACGAGCAAACTGTGCAATTAGTTATTCTTTTTACCTACATTTAATGCTCCATACATGTGTCGCAAGATTTGATGTGACGAAAAATCTTGAAAAATTTTGAATTTTAGATGGAATCTAAACGGAGCCAGATTCTATACACTGCGGATGCTCTAAGGAGTCGAAGGGAGCAGGTCAGGGCGGAACGCAGCCTTCTCATTGAGGAGCTGAGGCCCCGTTTAGATACGAAATTTTTTTGGCTTTTGGCTACTGTAGCATTTTCGTTTGTATTTGGCAAAAATTGTCTAATTATGGACTATTTAGACTTAAAAGATTCATCTCGTCAATTACGGGCAAATTGTGTAATTAGTTATTTTTTTTTACCTACATTTAATGCTCTATACATGTACCGTAAGATTTGATGTGACGAAAAATCTTGAAAAATTTTAGATTTTAGATGGCCTGAGTCGTGGACCTAGCCACCTAGGACACCATGATGAGACAGTTCTGCTCAACGACAGCCCATGGCCTCCTCATCCCAAAAGAGTGCAGAGATCAGGGGCACATACTCATGCCACAAGGCCTTGTCTAGATTATAAATTTTTGCAATCTGGACACTGTAGCACGTTTCGTTTGTATTTGATAAACTTTGTCTGATCATAGACTAATTAGGCTCAAAAGATTCGTCTCGTGATTTATAACTAAACTGTGTAATTAATTATTTTTTTTACCTACATTTAATGCTCTATACATACATTTAAAAATTGATGTGATGAAGAGAGAGTGAAAAAACTTAGAACTTTAAAGCAATCTAATCAAGGCCCAAGCCAATGATCTCGAGGTGCTTGCGGAAACGCACGTGGGGCTTGCGTGCTCTGCAGCTTCTCTAGTTCATGCCACAGTAGTTCATAGTTATGGAGCTGCAGCGGCAGCCAGTGCAGCATAACCAGAGACGGAGAAGAAAGAGTCAGGGGTTAAAAAAGACAAATTCGTCATCTTTCTCTATCCTCCTCATCTAGAAAACATTATTTTAATTTTAATGGGCTCAGTGTCTTCCGGTAAATTTTGTATGAACTAGAGTGTCCAACAAGCACCAACCAATTAGGCTATTTTCAATGTCCAATGGCATGGTAACATCACTTTTAGTGTCCTATGGCAAATTTTTCCTAATTGTTTTTATCATGGACATTGAACAGACATGAAAATTTTCAGAAGCAGTGTCATTCAACTTGGAAATAAAATGCAAACATCCAAAAAAAAGAATACAGTTAACAAAGAATTGACGACAAAAACTCATATAATTTTGAATTGCTACACTCCGAAAAACTGGAAAAGACATTCAGGCTTGCAACTTGTTGCAGAAATTAGGCATGTGGATTATAGGTTTAAGATGCAAATAACAAACGATACTACTCCATTCATCGACGCAAAATAGCTCACTTGAGCTTCACAGCAAAAAGTAGCTGAATAATGGCATAAATAGATTATCCATATCTACTAATAAAGAACTCATGTTGTGACAGGAATAAAACCCGAGTTCCCATCTTCAGATTCTCCTAAGCATATCCATCTTACCTCTCCAATTCCAGAACCAGTGCCAAAGCTAGCATACAACGCACGTTCGCGGAACTCTCAAAGCAAGCGCGCTCTCCAAACTATGACCTAGCCTCTCCAATGAACTGCGAACAGAATGAGATCGAGTAAATGTGCACTGTTGTGGTGGGTCTATGCACTGGCGCACCCTCACAATTTCTGCATCTTCTTGTAGGTTCTTTGACCAACTAATAAGCCTTTCCATTCTCTTGAACAGGCAGAGGAGCTGTAATGGGCAAAAGATTTATGTCAGTCGGCAGAGAAAGTAGTCTATTTTCTCTTCCATACAAGTAACCATGTGTTTTCCACATATGTGCATATGTGAGTGAAGGCTAAGGGCGTCCTCAATGGCAACTTTCAAATAGCTAGTTAGATTTGGCTTAGAAATGAAAAAAAAAAGAACACTGTAGTGGAGAGTTATTTGAGCTGTGAGAATTATATCTAGGAGATTATGCTAGGCTAGCTATTTAGAATCGCTAGTTATTTGACCTCTCTTCTTTATAGCGAATTCTTTCTAGACTAACTATTTGGGAATCATTGGGGACCGCCTAAGCTGCTGTGATGATTTGCCTCGGGAGTCAGGCCACATGCTCAAAGCTCAATGCATACATTCGTAAAAAGTGTCTCTGTATGTCAGAATTAAATGTAACATAACCACCTTTGTAATGTAGAGGCAAGCTTCAAGTTATTGTCTCTAAATGGTAGTCATTCTCCACTCGGAACAATCTCTTCTCATCACAGGTTTTGGATATGAACATGATGATGTCTGGATGGAGGACAAATATAAACTTGCTAATGAATTACTACATTAGCAGGGTAAGTTATTTTTTTCTCAGATTTGCAGAACCTTTTTTTTTGCAGATCGATTTGCAGAACTAGGTTTTCTAGCATCCTTTTTGGGACCTTTTTTTTCTTCAAGGGGTGCGAAGGCTAGGGCCTGCTGCTGCTAGTTTACCCAAACAAGCCCGCCCTGCTCCTCCGACAGGAGCCCCGTCCACGTCGCCCAAAATTTTTACCGCCGTCAGATCTCGAAGTATATGCCCACGATTTACTGAATCGGCTTTTACCCGAAGCACTTCCTCGTGATTCTCTTTACTTTTTTTCGCTCTTCGTTGGCTTCTTTGTAGCTGCTTCAGCTTCTTGTCTGAATTCAGGAGAACAAATATATACTCAGCTTCAGCTTTTTGTTTGGGAAACTTCTCCTCCCCTTCCGTCTCTCTCGTCTTCGCTCTCTCCCTCCTGACGAATGGGCGACGGCGCATCCAGGTAGCCTCGGTGGTGGCTGGCCCTCGGCACGACGACGGCCACCCTCCTCCTCTCGTCCTCCTCCTCATCCATGGCCCTTCCCTCTCGCGCCGGGTTTAGCGACGGCCACGCGGCCCCAGGGTAGCGGCAACCCGACCTAGGGTTTCGCCCTTCTTGTTGGCCGCGGCGGCGGCGAAGCTCGGTGGGTTGATCTGGCGGTTGCGCTCTCCTGCTGCTCTGTGTCGTGGATCCTCCCCGAGAAAGCCTCTTCCTACATCTTCCGCTTGCACAGGTGATTGGCCGCCGCTCTTTTCATGCCTCTGTCAATGGCTGTGTTGTTAGGGTTCTATTAATCCTCTATCTATTCTATCTGTTGGAGTTAATAGATGTTGATTTCCTTAAAAAATTGCCTGCAGTGGCCATGTATTACCGTGACTGGTTCAGCTTTGTCTCATCGGATCTTCTGAGTCCCCTAATGCTAAATTTCTGATCTTCCACTATTACGGTCCAGGAGGGTACCTCCGAGTGTTTAAGCAATCGGTTGGCCTTGGTGGACATGTTCTTCTATTGGTGAGTATTTAGGATTTATACCAAAAAAATTAAGTGCTTCTCAAGACCCGCTAGATGTCAATTGATGAATATATTTTTTGGATTCTATTGTTGTCAACGTAAATGTGCTTTACTAACTTATTCTAGGTATTTGTGGTGTGACGAAAAAAAAAACAGCCTATCTCTAGGTATGGTTGCTTTCTAAAACTTTTCCCTGTTATAATAAATAATGAATTCGGTAGGATTATGTAAGGTTAGGAGCAGGCCACCCTCTGGTATGCTCTACAAGTTTCATGTTCTGTAAAGTTTAGTAAAAAAATGATAACCGAGGTTTTTAGTTTGTTAATTTAAATTTCAACAGCATTCACATATCACCGTTTCCTGATTAAACGAGAGGGTTTACTTTTCCTTGTGTATGATAACGTGAGATGCGTTGGTTAATGATTGAGATCTGCCTAATACTTTGGTTAACTTTGGTAATAAAGATTACTATATGCAGGTTAAACAGTTACTGTTGTCCTTTGTTGATGGCTGTATCGTTACCTTTTTCTAATTTGGGGCTAAAGCAAAATCAGGTCCTAATTTGGGAAGCAACAGCTAATTTTAGTTCTGCATTATGATTCAGTGACACTCAAAAATTGCTTCTGCACTGAATTTGGTATTTGCTGCTAGATTTTCAGAGGGAAAAAGATACTTTTTAATCTACTGGCGGAACATTAGAGATGACACAAAAATAGATTTTACAAAGTGCTAAAAGCTGTTGCCTCTTCATCCTCTGGTACTGCTCAAGTGGGTCTCATTGAATAGCTATATTTCTTCCTATCTTACTGACTTACTTTTAAATACTTATTCACATGCTAGCTTTTAAAGGTTTTATGTTACAAACTCAACAATATCAGTCTCCATTGTATGGATTTTTTGAGGAAATCCATTGAGATGAATATCATGTTCACAGTTTGCTATTGTTGTTCATAACGTTCTTTTTAAATAATAGGTTCATGGTCTGGTTCTGAATCCTCAACTTCAGAAAGATAGCTGCCATTTGTTCCACAAAATTATGAATCAGGCTGACACAAGACTTCTGACGATTGTAATGAATGGTTGCTTCTCGATCTTGTGGTGATATGTGCATCATTGTTACCCTCCTACAAAAAGATGTAAGTTTAGACTTTCCCCTTTTGAGCATGCCCTGTCCTGTGATAGACCAGTCAACCAAATTAGTAGATTACTCACACATGGCACTGTCAAAATTCAGATATTCCAAGCTCGGTCTTCTCACTGCAGAACTGTAGCCCAGGGTTTCTGTTCAGCAACCAAGGAGATGTGTTCCAGTCATTCGTTCCAAACGGCTTCGAGAGGCCTCAACCCGCTGGACCTGCCTCTGTCCGAGGCTACCAATGGGCAGTATGCTTTTGAAGACGGAACAACCAGCACAAACTTGCAGGTAAACTAACTGATGCTTGACGAGCTCATTTTCATTATCCTTTTAGTTAGCTTACTGAATAATCAAATCGAGCCCTAACGTAGCTTTCGTTTACGTTTTTTGATTTTTCAGCCTAGAAGCTATTGGGAGGAGGACCTCCAAAGCGTTTTCCACATCAACAACAAACGACAGAGCCAGGAGAACGGGGTTTCAGTTTCAACGCAGACTTTTCATGGTTCATAAATAAAACACTAATATACTGAAACTTTTTTCTAGATCTTCCTCCTCACCTGAATTACCGTCTCGAAACAGATCAATTACAAGAAGGCCACATTAAAATAGAGTTTTGATGAGCATACTTATAATTTCACGTATTGCTGCACGGGCGCGCGAAGGCGCGCGCCCTGATACTAGTATGTCCCATGTTGGACTCGGTAGTCGGTGTTACAGAAGCCTACTGGGAATGCCATCTTAAGCCATGGGATATAGCTGCTGGAGTCCTGGTAGTGGCTCATTTGATAATTAACTTCTGAAAGTCGTTGAATAAATAACCATTGGATACAGAAGAAAATATGGGTGTACCCAGTGCAGAGAGCTTCCGCTCTGTGCGGGATCTGGGGAAGGGTGTCAGTGGCAAGCCTTACCCTCACCTGTGGAATGCGAGAAGACCGCGACTCGAACCCGGGACCTTCCGGTCACAGGCGATAAGACTCTACCGCTTGCACCAAGCCTGCCCTTCACAGAAGAAAATATGGATCAGCATTTTTTCCCCTTGGTCTAATCTTTACCTCAATCAGGTCTTACATGTTTTTGTTTGCGAGGATCATTCTACCAACTGGGTTGTGTAACATTTTTGGTTGAAATTAGTTACAGGCATTGCCTCTAAGAAAGCAGTAACCAGTTTTAAAATGCTATTGGGAACCTCAATCAGTTTTAAAATGTTCATGGCCATTTCAGTGAAGACAGAACACCCAAGGTCAATGAATGAATGAATGCATTCAGTTACATTCAGATGGAAAAATTGTGAGGCGAAAGAGGAACACGCCTGTCTTAAGATCAGATTTGCCTGTCATAATCCCTCTATTGAAGCTTCTGGTGGATGAGGTCTTCTCCTCCTCATTTCAGCATCTAAATCAATATTCATCACCCATGCAGCACGGTTCACAGATTTGATTAACTTGTTGTTCCGGGCAGGATCTAGATAGAGACCATCCTGGGCGAATATGCCCACCTGACTATCTAGACGCTTGCTGCGATTAATAATTTCTGCATTCGAAATAGTGTGTTCCCCACAAGCAATTTTCTCAAAATCCGTTGCACCCTCCCAACAATGCGCAACTGGATGCACAATTCTAATACCTTCACACTCGCAATAACAGCAGCGAACTTCAAAGGCAAAAGACAAACAAAGAGATAATTAGCTTTAAGGTATACTAAGAAGTGACAAAAGATATTATATTAGTTAAATGTCAATTTATGTAGGTGCTTTGCAATGTGGAGATAAAATCATACCTTGAGCTGACAGATCTGGTGCAGGGCAGCAAAACAATTGATGGTTGTCCTTATTATCCTCATAATTACTAAATTCTGCAAAAAATAATGTTGCACCTGATCCGTAATCTGGACTTGCCCAAAAATTAACGTGTGAGTACGGACCCTTCGATTCTAGAATCCTTGTTTCCTCGCCAACATTATCATTCACACCACAAATGATACCAAGCTCATAATGATAGCCCTACAACATGGAATGGCAAATAAGGAGAGAAAAAAGTAGATGAATGTTACACTATTTAAGGAAAAACCCAGATGGCATCATTATGTATCTGTGCTCAGAAATCTGGAATTAACATAATAACATAGCAGGAAAATAACTGACCTTAGTTTGTTCATGATTACGCAATGCCGCTTGGACCTTTCCGCGGACAAAACTTTGTTGAACAAGGAAATCTTCTTTTTCATTTGCGAGCATCTTTATGGCATCTTCAGTTAGCTCAATGATTGGCTCCAGCGATTTAGCAATTGGAAATGACAGTAGTTTAGAGAGCTGAAGAACCTCGTTGGACGAAAGTATATGAGAAGCTTGCAGCAGTGACCTAATAGTAGATTGCACCTTAGGCAAGGATCGCACAACAAATTCACAGTATGCATCAGGATCAGGGTGAGATCGCATGTGCTGCTTCCTTGTAGCCATTGTCCTCACAGACTGATGTATCATATCTTTCTAGTCTTGCTGTCTCAATTATCTTGCAGATACTCAGATTACCCTTGAGCAAATAAATCATAGCATTATGCTCAGATATGTCAGGGAAGCATGCACGCACAAACGCAAGGAGTCCATTAAGGGACCGAGACTCAACGTGCAGATGATGTCCCACCTTGAATTCTTCCGACGGAGGGAAGGCGGTGTTGTACCAAATAGTGTTGACAATTATGTTAGACACGGTAGTAAATGGGCCAAAACAGTAGCCTGCCTTTAGAAGGCCACGGTGGTGACAGGTCTGAAATGCTTCCATTGGTAACCGAGGTACCACCTTGAGATACTGGCCATGGATTCTATCCATAAGAACACCTCGAAGTGACTCCGTCAGCTCACCCGGCACATTCTCAATACTTGCATTGGTTTCTCGGTCATGAAAACGTTCAGCAGCAAGATTCATGGGTGTGTATTTGTCTGACCTCTTGAGCTTGAGTGGCTTCTTGAGGACCACGGACGACCCGCAGATGTCTTGAGTAGTAAGGCGACAATGGCGCTTTGCTGACAAAGTCTGGGTAATCAACTTGTCACGGCCCTAACCAGGTAGATGGGTTTGCCGGCGTGCACGCGCGGCTGGGAGCACGGCGATGGCGCCGCCTCGAGCAGGCAACAGAAGGAGGAAGAGGATTCGAAAATTAGGTCTTTGTTATTCGCTGACCACCCATCCTCCCACGCACAGCGAGTATATCTTCAGTTCAACGATAAAAAACGGGCCGAGCACAAACGATACATCCACGCAGCTCGCAGGCCGACTTACAGGCCAGTACAGCTAGTGCGGCCCATCTTCGAAGAGCAGCCGGAGGCCTGTTCGTGACATCTCCCCCTCCTTAAGCTGCAGCGCGCCCTCGCGATGCAGAATCAGCTGACCGCAGCAGCGATGATGGTACATCCGTGGCACGCTCCCAGGTACCCCAATGAACTGGACATGATTCACGCTGCAACAGAGCAACTGGTACCACCCAGTGACCTACCAGATGAAGCCGCTGCTCCAATACCTGGGATGGTGGAAGGCCTTCCAGCATGTAGAGAAGTTGGAGCTCATCATCAGTAGACAGGGTGGTTGTCGGAGGTGAAGCCTTCTTTAGCTGTGACACATGCAAAACAGGATAAATTTGACTATTGGCAGGTAACTGAAGCTTGTATGCTACTTTACCCACGGTCTGGAGCACTAGATATGGTCCAAAGTACTTGTAGCTGAGCTTTTGGTTGGTACGACGAGCAACAGATTGTTGTATGTGTGGTTGCAGCTTGACATAGACCCAATCACCCACAGCGAAGGTTCTTTCCTGGCGATTCTTGTCAGCTTGATGTTTCATGCGCTGCTGAGCGCGAGCCAGGTTGTGCTGGATATGCTGCAACATGATATTATGGGACTGGAGCCAATCCTCCAGATCAGGAACTGAGCATGCATCGGTAAGTGTAATGTCGAAGTGCTTGGGCGGGTAGCCGTATAAGGCCTCAAAGGGGGTATGACCATGGGCTGAGTGGTAGGTGGTATTATACCAAAACTCGGCTAAAGGAACCCACTGAGCCCATTTGTGAGGACAGGAGTGAACCATACAATGAAGATAGGTTTCTAGGCACTGGTTTAAGCATTCCGTTTGACCGTCGGTCTGCGGATGATAGGGTGAGCTCATGTTGAGTGTGGTGTTAGTAAGTTTGAAAAGCTCTTGCCGTAGGGTACTAGTGAAGAGGCGATCTCTATCTGAGACGATGACAGAGGGCATGCCGTGCAATTTGTAGGCATTGGAAATGAAGGTTTTAGCCACAGACAGGGCAGTGTAAGGATGGCTGAGGCATATGAAGTGGGCATATTTGGTTAGTTTGTCGACAACGACCAAAATAGTGTCAAATTGCTTAGACTTGGGTAGACCTTCTATGAAATCAAGACTAATAGTGTGCCAAGCGTGTTGGGGAATAAGAAATGGTTGCAATAAACCTGGCAAACGATAATGTTCAGGTTTAGCCTAGGCACATACCTCACATTTGTTGATATAGTCCATGACAGGCTGCTTCAAATTGGGCCAGGCAAACAGGGCGTGCACCTTGTGATAAGTTGCAGTAATACCACTGTGTCCTCCCAGACCACTAGAATGAAGTGCCAGTAACATTGCCTGGTGTGCTTCTGTGTGAGTGCCCAACAAAATTCTGTTTTTATACTTGATGAGACCATCAGATAAGGTGAAACCTTTATCATTTGATCTAGTGATGCTGAGTTCTGTGAGCAATTGCTTGGTTTGAGCATCCTTGGTATAACCTTCCACTATGGTCTCTAGCCACCTGGGTGTACCGGTAGAGATGGCTGCCATTATGCTAGGTTTAGCTTGCCGAGATAAGGCATCAGCAGCCTTGTTTTCTAACCCTTTCTTGTACACTATCTTGTACTGCAGACCGAGAAGCTTGAGAAAGGCTTTGTGCTGCATTCCTTCCTATAACTTTTGTTCTCCCAAATGGATCAGGCTTTTATGGTCAGTGGCTATATTAAACTCTTGATGTTGCAGATAGGATTTCCATTTGGTAACTGCCAAGATGAGTGCCATGCA
Source organism: Miscanthus floridulus (assembly GCF_019320115.1). Classification (NCBI taxonomy): domain Eukaryota; kingdom Viridiplantae; phylum Streptophyta; class Magnoliopsida; order Poales; family Poaceae; genus Miscanthus; species Miscanthus floridulus. The sequence continues at coordinate 28,331,929 of NC_089594.1, forward strand.
TTCTTTTTCATATGTAGATAATGCTTGAGCGTTGGGTCCAAGTGCCTTGCTAATGTAAGCCACAGGGTGATTGTCCTAGGAAAGCATAGCACCCACTCCTGTGGAGGAAGCATCTGTCTCAATGGTGAATGGCTTGCTAAAATCTGGTAGGACCAGAACAGGGGCTGAGATCAAAGCTTGCTTGAGAGCCTCAAAACTCATTTGTAGTTGGGGGTCCAGTGAAAGAGAACGTCCTTCTTGAGGAGGTCAGTTAATGGTCGACGGATGAGGCCATAATTCTTGATGAATTTACGGTAGTAACCAGATAACCCAAGGAAACCCCTTAACTGTTTGAGATCTGTTGGAGTGGGCCAATTGGCCACAACTTCAATTTTCTTAGGGTCTATGGCTACTCCCTGGGCACTGATGATGTGTCCCAGGTACTCCAAAGTCTGTTGGGCAAATGAGCACTTAGAGCGCTTGAGGAAGAACTAATGCTGCTGAAGGATCTAAAAAACCTCTTGCAAATGTTGCAAGTGGGCATCTAGCGTTGGACTGTAGATCAAAATGTCATCCACAAATACCAGCACACACTTGCGGAGCAGGGGCTTGAAAATGGTGTTCATTAGGGCTTGAAATGTTGTAGGGGCATTGGTGAGCCCAAAGGGCATCACCCAAAATTCCCAATGCCCACTATGTGTTTTAAAGGTTGTCTTCTCTTCATCAGCTGGTTGCAGTCTGATTTGATGGTAGCCAAAGCACAGATCTAGTTTGGTGAACTAGGCTGCTCCATTGAGTTCGTCCAAGAGTTCGTCAACCACTGGCAGGGGGTACTTGTCCTTGACAGTGATGTTGTTCAGCTGTCTGTAATCCACACAAAAACGCCAGCTGGCATCTTTCTTCTTTACCAAAAGAACTAGGGAGGCAAAGGGGCTATGGCTGGGCTTGATAATGCCATTAGGTAGCATTTCCTAGATTTGGCGCTCAATTTCATCTTTCTGGGAAGGTGAATATCTATATGGCTTGATGTTGATAGGTTTGACACTGGGTATCAATGGGATGTGGTGATCAAACTCTCTGGTTGGTGGAAGGGAATCAGGTTCTTTGAAAAGGTGGGCATGGCTGTCAACAAGATTTTGGATGGATGGTGGAATGGATTGGGTAGGTTGGGTCTGATAGAGATGTACCATTTGAGCCACTCCCCCTTTCCTGAGCAGACCTTTAAGTTTCCTTGCCTTGAGCTTGTGACAGGTAGACAGTTGGTCCTTGACTCCTTTGAGACTAATTCTCTGCCCAGCATAAGTGAACCGCAACAATTTTCTCTTCTAGTGGATCCACATGGGACTAAATCTCTCCAACCAATCCATACCTAACACCATGTCATAGTAAGGTAATGGAAGAATGCGGACAATGGTGGAGAAAGTATGACCATGAGTCCACTAAGTGAAATTGAGGACCTGCTGCTGGCTCAGAAGCTATTGACCATTGGCCATTGTGACCGTTACAGGAGGAGCTAATGTAAGATCACACTTTAAGGTGTCAGTAGTCTTCTCACTGAGGAAAGAGCTAGAACTGCCCGAGTCAATCAAGATCAAAATTTCATGACTATTGACCAATCTAGTGATTTTGATGGTTTTCCTGCCTTATACACCCACTGTTGCAGCCTGGGATAAAGAAAATACCTCATCGTCACTGGATTCATCAGAGGTTGGCTCAGATTTGCTGGCCTCTAGAAAAAGGTCCATAACTTCCTCTAGGATATGTAGGGACACTTTCTCGGGACATTTATGATTCTGGCCCCATTTCTCGCCACACTTCATGCATAAACCTTGGGCACGGCGCTGAGCTCTGAGTGTGGTCCATGTGTCCTCCCACTTGGGTTTAGCTTCTTTAGCTGGAGGGGCGCCCAGAACACCAGGTGCTGCTACTTGAGGTGGCTTGCCTGGATACTTGTTGTACTCGCGATAATGGCGCTTGCCAAAATACTTGGGTTGAGACTCCAACACCTCAGCCTGCATAAGAGCCAGTGACAAAGCCACATCAACTATTCTTGACTTATGCAAAATAATAGCAGCTCTTATGTTAGGATGCAACCCTTGAAGAAAATTGCTAACAAAGAAAACATCATCTAATTGATTGTTATGTACGAGCACTTTATGCATGATAGTTTGGAATCGATCATAATAGTCCTGAACATCAGAGGTTTGCTTAATGCTCAGCAATTCTAGCATAGAGTTGTGATAGAGATCTTTGCCAAATTTAGACTCAATAGCAATACAAAGTTCAACCCAGTTATCTACCCCATGCTGTGCTTCATAAGTTTGTAACCATAAAGCAGCATGCCTTTTGAAATGAAGGGTGCCATACTAAGCCCAACGATGCACGGGAACATTGAACATGTCAAAATATTTTTCTGCTTTTTCTTTCCAGACTTTTGGATGAGACCCATCAAATTTGGGAAACTAGGCCTTAGGCAAACGACATTCATTGGAGGTAGGCGCAGCATGATAATGAACTAGAAAATTGGTGGTGGATGGATGACCATTGGCTAGGGGATGAGTGAGGACCAGAGTCCCCCCATCATGCCCCTGTGGTGATGTTGTAGCGCCGAGGCCCGTGGCCCACCCCTCTTCCTCGCGCTTTGGGACTGATGGTGAAGCGTTGTTCGCTTCCAATGCCTCCACGCGCGACGTGAGAGTCTTGATCTCCATGGTCAGCTCGGTGGATGAGTGATCGACCTCAGGACGCCAACGATTGAAGGACTCCATGAGCAAGAGCATGGACTTCATCTACGCGCTGAGCGCATCTAGCTTTTCTTCGGTGGACGCCATTCAGGAGGTGAGGGTTGGGGGTTTGGGTTTGGGCACCAGCGAGTGGGGTGTCTTAGATGGTGGTGGTGGTGGTAGACCGACTGGAAGCTGGAAGTCGATGGGGGCGGTAATGGCGAATCGATTGGGATGGAAGAAAAATGGATCAGCAGGGTGGAAAACTTGCTGACGTAGTGGAATCTGCGAGGATGGAGGTAGGGGAAGGAGGTGGTGGGCAAGTTGAATGGTGACGAGGGCAGATCTGGTGGTGGAGATGGGTGATTCGGTGTACGACCTCGCTGCTGCTCTGGATTCAATAGTCGGCAACGGGATTTTACGAACTAGAAAAAGCGGTGGATCGGATGGCTCTGGTACCAAATGTCATGACCCTAACCAGGTAGAAGGGTTTGCTGGTGTGCACACGTGGCTAGGAGCATGGCGATGGCACTGCCTCAAGCAGGCAACAGAAGGAGGAAGAGGATTCGGAAATTAGGTCTTTGTTATTCGCTAACCACCCATCCTCCCACACAGCGAGTATATCTTTAGTTCAACGATAAAAAATGGGCTGAGCCCGAACGATACATCCACATGGCTCATAGGCCGACTTACATGCCAGTACAGCTAGTGCGGCCCATCTTCGAAGAGCAGCCGGAGGCCTGTTCGTGAGACAACTTGATATGAGACGCTGGTGCAAAGCAGCTGGTGATAAAGGCATCAAAATTGTGCAGCATTGCTGAACAGGCAGTGCATTTGAGAGTAGTCTTGACAGCAAGCGAGTAGGTATGGAGGTCGTTGCTATGGCGATAGCAGTGATCGTCTTGAATGAGGCGAACTGCGATGAGGAGGTGGGGAGGTGGTGGAAATAGGATGTCAGGAAGCATATGAGGCCCGAGGCCCTCCAGCGAGCGCTCCGCAAGGGTCCGGGCTTCTGGCATAGAGGAGGGGCCGTCGCCTATGATGATCTTGGAGAGGACCTCCTCCCTCACCCTTGCCTCCCCTAAGGACTTCGTCTTCAGCTTCTTCCGCTTGCACTTCCGCTTTTTGGCACCGTTGGGCTCGGATTCGAGAAGCGCGGGCTCGCTAGCCTCCTCGATGTCAGGGAGGAAGAAAAGCGTGTTGGCGATGATGTTGGTGATGGGGTCGGCGAATCCGATGTAGACACCAGCATCGAGGAGGCGCGGGGCAAGCACTGGCATGTCCTCCAACGGCAGCGCAAGGAGTGCCTTCTCGTAGTGCTTGTAGATTACTTCCAAAAGCTCGCATGCCTGGGTGCACCAAACACCTGGGCCGCCGCCGCACCACCATCGGTCTGCCATGTTCCGTCGGTCGAAAGAGGGGAAGTGGGAGCTGGCGCTGATTTCCTATTTCTTTTTCTTTTCGTGGTTTTCCTTTCCGATTTAGGGCCACATGCCTCATCCATCGAAATTAGCGGCTAAAATTATTACTAGAGGATTAACAGTCTTACTAATAAACCTGATAATTATTAACTAAAAGACTGCTATATATAATATATTAGTTATACTCCTCTAACATACTGTCCAACCACCTATTAGTAGGTGTCCAAACAGACACTTACTAAAAATTAGACAACTAAAGACTAGCAGCTATTTAGCTAGCTAATTTTTTGTGCTATGGATCAAACAGGCACTTAGCTAGAGTTTTACTGGGATGACAGTGGGGCGGTTTCAGGCCGGGCTCTATGGATTTTGGGTCCAGCGGGTCCGTGTTCGGGTTTGATTCTCCACCACAATTTTTAGGGGACCCGAAACTTATCGGGTTTGGTTTTGGGTTTCAGTTTCCACATGCGAATATCCAATGGGGTTCGAAATATACCATTTTGGACCAAAAAGTCATGTTTTTTAATATAAATTGTTTATGTAAGCTATTAAATTTGTTCTAAGTTAAGGCATTAATTTTTGTGTTGTTTATTACCTCATGTTTATACATGTGAACATGTAATATATCATGCATTTGTTGCTAGAAAATCGTTATTGGTTTTTTATTGCCATATAGTGGTGGGTTTCGAGTTTCAGGGAATCAATCAGGTTTCGAGGATCCACTGGATTTAGTTTCAGGTTTGGATTATCACGCGAAACGATATTGGGGCAGTTTTAGGTTTTGAGTTCGAGTCCGCGGAGACTCCACCCGGCCGGAGTCCGCTCCGTTACCATCCTTAAGCAGCTCAACTCTGGAGTTACCAGAGCATGTGAGCAGGTGGACCTATTTGGCATGTAGCTCTACTTTGCTTACAGGGATAGGAGATTTTGGTGACATGGCCAATTTTGGTCTTAAACGTTGTATGTTATATCTTATTATTTAAAAAACATTCGCAACAAAATGTTAACAAAATTTATAAAAAAAATAAACTCTTTCATATCCGTATCTTATTATGAAGTGAAATTTCCATGACATCTTCTAATGCTACGAAACAATTTTGCACTAGAGTTCAGAAACCAATCCTCATCGAAGAATAAAAAAAGAGAGGGCATGTTTGGTTGCAACTTTCAAGCCAATTTTTGCTGAGCCAAAACAAGGACAAGTTGGAAGGATTTGGCATGCAATTGGTTTGGTACCAAAACATTGGCAATTCCATCTAAAATTTTGGCAAGACAACATTAATCTTTTTTGCTGGTAGCAAACTAAGTACCAACCTTGGTTGCCTTAACAAAATATCTTGCCCTAATATTGGTGTACCCACGTTTTAGCTTGCCTTAGAATTGGCATGGCAAAGATTGGTGTTCAACCAAGCCAGAAGAACAAACAAATAATATTCTATCTAAAAATTAATTCAAATTCGTCAGTGCTCCTCTGTGCTGCAAACATGAAGGTCTGCGAGACCTTGGACGAGTGGTGCTAGGCCATGGCCACATGCAGTCGCCTCTAAGATGCTGTGGCCTAGCCAGCAGTGGCCGCAGCTTGGTCGCGCGCCCCTGGGCACTGGTGAAAGCTCTAAGTTTGGTTTTGGTTAATTGATGAAACCCTAAGTGCTAACCTAGTTTATCAAAGTGATCATGAGATATGTAGCACCATTCCAAGTGATGAAGCAATAACGAAGATCATGACAATGGTGATGGCATGGTTATGATCAAAGGCTTGAACTTGGAAAAGAAGAAAGAGAAAAACAAAAGGCTCAAGGCAAAGGTATAAAATATAGGAGCCATTTTATTTTAGCGATCAAGACACTTAGTGAGTGTGATCACATTTAGGATAGATAGCCATACTATTAAGAGGAGTGAAACTCATATCGAAATGTGGTTATCAAAGTGCCACTAGATGCTCTAATTCATTGCATATGCATTTAGGATCTAGTGGAGTACTAACACCCTTGAAAATATTTGTGAAAATATGCTAACACATGTGCACAAGGTGATACACTTGGTGGTTGGCACTTTCGAGCAAGGGTGAAGGAGATAGAGATGACAGAGAGTCGGTCTTGCTGTTTTACAACTAACCGGACGCTGGTCTCAGGGGGACCAGCGCGTCTGGTCAAGCATGGCAGTAATGACCTAGCGTCAGTCATGTGACTGGAGTTGGGCCTCTGACTAATCGGATGCTGGAAGGATGCATCCGATCAGAGCTGACGTGGCTGCACAAATGTCAGGGTAACTGACCGGACGCTGGATGTGTCCGGTCAAGATCAACTGGATGCGTCCGGTCAAGTTTTGCCGTCTTTAGGAGCTTACTAGAAATGACCGGACTCTAGGTGTTCGGCATCCGGTCACTTATGGTAGAGCGTCCGGTCATGTCATGACCGTTGAGATCAGATGACTCCTGCTGAATGCAGGATGACGCGTGGCCGCCATCGGGCGACCGGACGCTGAGCCTTGTGTCCGGTCAGTAGGACCGAAGCGTCTGGTCACCCCGATCAGTGCCCAGTGAAGGGGTACAACGTCTCTATTTCATGGGGGCTTCTATTTAAGCCCCATGGCCGGCTCTAGCTCACCCTCTTGCACATTTTCATTGACATAGCAACCTTGTGAGCTTAGCCAAAGCACTCCCACTCATCTCCATCATTGATCCCTCATCTTTGTGAGATTGGGAGAGAATCCAAGTACATTGCTTGAGTGATAGCATCTAGAGGCACTTGGTATTCGTGTTGTGCTATGGATTTCGCTTGTTACTCTTGGTGGTTGCCACCACCTAGATGGCTTGGTGCAGCAGTGGAGGATCGGCACGAGTCAGTGATTGTTTATGGCCGCCTTCGATGATTGTGAGGGGAGTTGTACCTTCCCCGACGGAGTGCCAAAAGGTAACTCTTGTAAATTGCCCATGTCATTGAGTTACCTCACTTGTGAGTAGGTTCTTGTGGTGTCCAATTGTGTGGACGAGGTTTGTGAAACACCTCTTAGCCGCCGAACCACCAAGTGTTGGTCGACGCAATGAGGACTAGCGTGTTGACAAGCACGTGAACCTCAGGAGAAAATCGATTGTCTCTTGTCATTTGTATTCTTTCGGTGATTAGCATAATCTTCATCTTGTGATTGGTTCATTCCTCTACATGGCGGTATCATCACCCTACTCACTCATTTATATTCTTGCAAACTAGTTGTGGCAAGCTCTTTAGTGTAATTCGAATTGAAAGCTTGCTTTGTTGTTTTAAGTTCATCTAGTAGAGCTCTTTAGAGTAGCAAGTTTGAGAGCTCTTAGTGAGTAGTGACATTATAAGTTGTGTGCCTAGTAATCATTGCAACTAGAATTATTGGATAGGTGGCTTGCAACCCTTATAGAGCTAGAGCAAGTTTGTATTTCGCTATTTGTCATACTAATCAATTTGCTCTAGTTGATTAGTAGATTTTTAAATAGGCTATTCATCCCCCTCTAGCCATATTAGGACCTTTCAAGTGGTATCAGAGCCATGGTCACCGTTTGATTGAAGGCTTAACAACCTCGGTGTCAAATTATGGCTCTAGTTGTGTTCAACCATGTGGGGGGCAAACCACCATTCTTTGATGGCACATCCTATGGTTATTGGAAGAGAAAGATGAGAATGTATCTTGGTTCAATAAATGATCAAGTATGGGATGTGACCGAGAATGACTATGATATCACTGATCCCGATGATCCCACCAACCAAGACAAGATCAACAAGCAATGTAACACAATGGCTCTCAACACCATATACAATGCTATTGATTCCAAGGTGTTTGAGCAAATCAAGGATTGTGAAAGAGCAAATGAGGTGTGGAAAAGATTGGAAGAAACATATGAGGGCACACTGGCGGTGAAGAGTGCCAAGTTGTATATCCTCTAGGATAAGTTGACAAGTTTCAAGATGAAGGATAATGAGAGCATTCCAGAGATGTTCCATCGATTGCAAGTCATTGTCAATGATTTGAAGGCATTGGGAGAGAAGATCAAGGATGATGATGTCTCTTATCGGTTCTTGATGTGCCTACCTCCAAGATTTGAGATGTTGAGATTGCTCATCATAAGAGGAGGATTGATGGAGATTACCCCCAACCAAATACTAGGTGATGTCATGACCCAAGAGACATACCGTGTGAAAAGAGAGGGGGATGACAGGGATGACAAAAATGAAAAGAAAGAGAAGAAGGAGAAGAGAATGATCTTCCAAAAGAAGAAGAAGGGTGGAGGCTATGTAGTCACTTGGGATAGTGATGGTTCTTCGGATGGTGATAGCTCTAGTGATGATGACAAGAAATCTATCAAGAGAGCACTAGCAAGCATTGCCATCAACAAGCTCTCCATCTTTGACACTCCATCGACATGTCTCATGGCAAAGCCTACCAAGGTAAAATATGATGAGAGTGATGATGATGAATGTGAAAGTGACTCTTGAGCAATCCTTTGATGAGCTCAATAACACTCATGAGAGGCTAATGGAAGCCCATGAGAAGCTTGACAAAGCTCACTCTAAGCTTGAAAAGGCTCACTCCTCTCTCATTGAGCAAGTCAAAGTGGAGGAAGCCAAGAAGGAGCAAGTGATCATATCATGTGATGTGGGACTAACATATGATCTTATTGATGAATCTATTCTTGTTGCTCCCACTAATACTTCTTGTAGCAATATCACTTCTACTTCACCTTTGAGTGATGGTCTCACTTGTGAAACCTCACTAATGGTGAAAAATAAGACCCTCAAGAAGGAGGTGAATGAGCTCACTCGTGCCTTAGGCAATGCCTATGGTGGAGAAGCCCGCTTGCTAAAGTGCTTGGGTAGCCAAAGGTTTTCTCTCAACAAAGAGGGATTAGGCTATACCTCCAAGAAAGGCAAGGCGGCCTTTGTCACTCCCAAAGCTAGCTTTGTGAAAGGCAATGGTCAGTTTTGCAATAGATGCAAGCAAGTTGGGCATATAGAGCAAAATTACAAGACTAACAAGACCAAGCTACCTAATGTATCCTTAATCAAATTTGATTCTTGTTACATGCTTTATAAGGGTGCCAACGGTGTGAATGCTAAGTTCATTGGTACACCAATTGTGGGCCCAAAGAAGAAGGTCATTTGGGTACCAAAGACCTTGGTAACTAACCTACAAGGACCCAAGCAAGTTTGGGTACCTAAAAAGAATTGATCTTCTTTTGTAGATCAATTATAAATCCAGAGGAAGGTATTGGGTGCTTGATAGTGGGTGCACACAACATATGATCGGTGATCCAAGAATGTTCAATTCAATCAATGAAAACAAGAGCAATGGGTTTGATAGTATCATATTTGGTGACAATGGAAAAGGCAAGGTCAAAGGGCTTGGTAAGATTGCAATATCCAATGACTTGAGCATTTCCAATGTGCTACTAGTAGAGAGCTTGAACTTCAATCTTTTGTCGGTAGCTCAATTATGTGATCTTAGTTTCAAATGCATATTTGGTGTGGATGATGTAGAGATCATAAGTGTAGATGACTCTAACTTGATATTCAAAGGATTTAGATATGAGAATCTATACTTAGTTGATTTCAATGCTAAAGAAGCTCAATTGACAACATGTTTGATCACTAAGTCTAGCATGGGTTGGTTATGGCATAGAAGGCTTGGTCATATTGGAATGAAACAATTAAACAAGTTAATCAAGCTTGACTTAGTTAGAGGCATGAAAGATGTCACTGAGGCTGGACGAAAAACTCGAAGCTCATTAGCTCGCTCGGCTCGTGGCTGGCTCGACTCAGCTCAGCTCGGCTTATTATGATAACGAGATGAGCCGAGCCAAGATTTTAGCTCGGTAGCTATAACGAGCCAACTCGAGCCAGCTCATGAGCCGCTCGTGAGCTAAACGAGCCAAGCTTCTAGGAAAAAAGTATCAAAACTTATATTAGTTTTTGTATTACTTCATGTCTTGCACTTTATAATTGACTGGTAACTAGTCCAAACCATATAAATTTGGGATTATTATTACTATATTATTTTGTTTTTAATGGATATATGGATACTCCTGGACCGTATTATTTATGGTATGGAGTATGGACCATGAATACTATAGTATTTTATTAAACTTGTATATATATTAGCGCATATTAATTTTTTTTATTCGATTTAAGGTTTTTAGATGCATTTCTTTTGTATTATTATTATTCTCAAACTTTAGATAAATGCAAATATTATATTTTTGTGTGTTTTTTATACCTTGCTCGCGAGCTTAACGAGCCAGCTCGAGCTTTTAACGAGCCGAGCCGAGCTAGCTTTCTAGCTTGTTAGGATAACGAGCCGAGCTGAGCTAGCTCATTATCTTAACGAGCCAG
>NC_089594.1:30287517-30430342 GCF_019320115.1 Miscanthus floridulus
CCCCCGCTCCGAAGTGATGATCCGAGTAAACTAGCATGCATGCACAAAGCTCCGATCCGGATGAGTTTCCTGCCGTTCCGAAATTAATATATATAATAATCTATCCTCTTCGACGCATGGTCGACGATCATCAGGGTCACGTGCCGTCGGGGACCTCGGGCGTGTCGGTGATGCAGATCCACAACGAGGAGGGCGCGGCGCACGCCACGGTGCTCATGCTCCACGTCTACGACGGTGTCCTGCGCTAGCTTCTACGACGGTGCCGGCGTGGAGGCCGACATCTACGACCGCTGGTTCCGCCTCAACGTGGTGCGCACGACGTTGCCGCCTCCACGGTGGCTGTCTACGTCGACGGCCGCCGCAAGTTTGGCGCCAGCGTCATCCCCAGCGATTCCTACTACTTAGTTCGGGGTGTACATGCAGCACCAGGACCAGTCCAGCTGCATGGAGTCACGCTCTACACTAAGCACTAGCTAGATCTAGATGAGCTAGCTACCCTTGAGTATTGGTACTGTATATTATATATATTGCGTAGCATGTACATTTACCCATCCTTTTTATGTACGCTATCGAGAGGGTTGAATGAAAAAAGATTCTTGCTTCTAGTGTTTATTTAAATACTACAAAGAGCTAGCCTAAAAATTTACTGACAGCTAAAATCCTTAATTAGGAGCCCAAAAATTGTTAGGAATGGATTCTCTGATGGCAGATTATCAGGAAATTGCCGATATGCATGAGCACCAACACATGAGTATAGAAAGGAATGGTAAACCGCATATAACATCGCAAGTGTCTCTCAATTTTTCCACAACAAGCCTCATTCCATTGTACCAACATGAGCATCGTTAAGCCATAAGTAGAGGAGCACATAGATATTCATATAGAAAACGTAGGGCATATATATATATATATATATGTCAAATTGATGAATGAGAAAAAACATGGTTTGATAGGCTATATTATGTTGGTATTGTATTAGGAATATATGGCACTTGGGAGGCTGCTCTCTTTTTTGATTGGGTACAACTTGGACGCACCCAACCCTCACACTCACACCACACGCACACACACGCGTGCACATCCGTACACACCCAAAGAAAAAGATTGGGAGCCTCTCTGATTTCCGGTGCGTACTACCGAACTGGCACGCGTGCGTATACCCTAGAGTTTCAACCCTTGTGGGTAGTGTCTCACTGGATAGCCCTACCACTAGACTACAACCCTTTCATGGTGGCTGCTCTCTGTAATACATCAACGTGAACAACGTAGCACACAGCCACACAAAGAGATGATAGCAGTGAAACACAAGGAGACCGTTATATCACACGCAAACACAAAAGGTCGGCAAGCACACCATATAATTTTCAATCGTGTGTTTACTACACAACATTCATTTATATTTACAAAGCCTAGAATCAAGCTAAATTTAATGATGCTGAATATGGAGATTGCAGGTATAAGAATTAAATAACATGGTTTGTATTAAGGGTATGCTCGGTTAATTTCCTAAATTTAGCAAGCCAAAGATTTGGCGACCAAAAGTTGTCAAAAGTTGAACAAAAATATTTGTCATATATTGGACAAGCTAAATGTTAGGTAGATAGGGTGTGATTGGTTGGGTCGCTAAGGCCCAACCGGGCTTCCCGAATTCAGCCCCCTGTTCGGCGCTTGTAACCAGGCTTAGCTAATGCAAAAGGTACCCACTAGCCATGCTTAGTGAGAACGAGACGATCGGTCGTTTCCGGCGAGCCAGCCTCCGTGGATGAATCTCCTCACCTCCCGATCGCGTACCCACACCATGCCTCACCTCCGACGCGTGTGCGGGAGTAGCCGCTTGTGTGCTTTCCTCCTTGTCCTCCTCATCTGCTTCTCCGGCGCCGGCACCACTGCTACTGCCACCATAGGGATTAATTGCTGAGCCGTTACCACCGCCGCCACTGCCGCATGCGGCGCTCTTGCACCTGCTACAGTGTATGCCAGAGAGGAAGGGTAAGTAGTTTATGCCGGAGAGCAGTTTATGCCGAAGAGAGACGAGCGGTCAACTGAAAGGAGAGAGATTTGCAGCATGGATCTGTTCTGCTATGTTGGCGACCCGGTTGGCGCAACCCCCGTATGCCGCTAGCAGGAGGTTTTTCGAGCGGTGACGCCAGCAGGTGGGCTCTGGTTGGCCTATGGCAGCTGCTCGGAGTGCAGGATTGAAGGATTGGGGCGATTCTGCTCACTGATGTCTCCTACTCTGCTTGGAGTGGTGTTATCAATGATGAACTCAAGTTGTTCGATGCAATGACTGAGAAGGCACTCAATGGATTTCGATTTGATGTGGTTCCTTGCTTAGCGTTCGAGCACATGATCCTATACCTAGGAAAGACATGGATCTAGCACCGGTGACGACAAACAGAGCAGACGGGGCTGATGGGCTTACGATGGGAGCCATGGAGGTGATTGGAGTAAAAATCACCATAGCAAAGAAGAGGTACCTGTACCACCAATAGACTACACGTGACAACCAAACAAGACTAGTTGCATTGACTTGGATGGGCTTGGACTAGGTTACGTTTTAGCCTGGCTTGTTGAGAAATGCAACCAAACACACCCATAGTTATCATATCGTGAATAGATACCAAATTAAGCTGAAGAAATAAATTATATTTATCACTCCGTATGCATACATATGAATATCTAGCTGTGTAGAGCAGACACATTTATCTATTTTTAGCTGCCAAAACATTAAAATATTGCCTTCATTCAAGAAATCAGGATAGATAACTATCTTTTAAACCTATCAAAAATTACAGTGGTAGTCGCAATACATAGATCCCATCTGTAACATTCTATCCAATAATATCAGGAACCAAACAAAAATAATTTATCAGCATATTTTGTTAATGGTAAAATCACATGATAATTACAGTTTCGATTATTTTTTATAACCCTAACAAATTAATCTTTGGTGACAGTGTGTGCTGTCATTTTACAATTTGATACAAACATTCTGTGGCAAAGCAATTCATTGCTAAATTGCAATCAACTTGATCACTAAAAAACAAGATGGTCTGAGATCTCGAGTGCCTCAAGGGCGCCTAATGTTCAAATGGTCAGGACCTTTGGACGCCTAATGTTTTACATCCTACCCGATATATGGGCCTAGGGTACCCTTGTCCATATACTCGGCCCATGCTTGTCTTCTAAGCTAAGGACAACACGAATCCCAAGAAGGAAAGGCGAATCCACTAGCTTGGAAGCCAAGATACAACGAGGATATCTGGCGTCGTATCTAGACGATAGGAATAAATCAATCTGTTGTGCATCCTGTATAACGAATTAGGAACCCAATCTATTAGCCGGTCGCTCCTATGGTAACCCTACCCCCTACACAGGGACCTCACGATCGGGATCCCATCCACTTCATTCTAGCGCATAGCTAGGAGGAGCAGCAGCACCTGTAACCTAGCATATGAATACAGGGAAGCAACATGACCCCCGACTGGACTGGGGAACCACGTACCTGAACCAGTATAAATCTTAAGTCTCATGGGCTGCCGTCTGATTTATCTTACATGATTAGATGCTAGGTATTGCCGGAGCTAAATATTCCGACACTTCCTTTGTCCTGCAATATAAGTTATCCTTGCATTCAAATTTGTCCAAAATTATAAGAGATTCTAGGTGAAAAAATCCTAAAAAAGCAATATTCACATGTATACCTACCATTAGTATCCATCACTAACCAAATATAGTAATTAGGGAGTGTTATATGTGTCCTTTGTTCTACCATATAATATGTCCTAAATGGCTTGGATACCTTATATTTGAGGACAGAGGAAGTAGTAATAATAACAAGGGAGCCTAATAACAAAAGCTAGTTAGCTTGTATATAGAGTACTGTATTTTTGTTGATTTTCTTTATTTGGGCTCACGGGCCCGGCTGACCGAAGTGAGGTCCTACATGGAATACTTTCCTTTTCCACTTCTCCCCATCTCTTCCTCGCATCTCGCGCCCCCAGAGATCTATGTTGGTTTCAATCCCCCACCCAAACACAACCCGATCAGCGAGTGAGACCACCAGATGCGATGGCTTTGGTGTCCAGCAGCCATGCAGATCACTGGATCTACTCGCCCAGCTTCGAGTGTGAGTAACCTAGTCCCCATGAGTAGTCCAAGTCCAGATGTCGTCTCCTTGACAAGATCCACAAATCCTACTCTAAGGCACTGGAGCGGCTCAACGTTAGGCGCGCTTACTCTATGTGGGTGGTGACTTCTGCTTTGGCTTCCTCGACCCTTTCTCCAACATCATCATCAACACCATCATCATCGTCTACGATCTCGAAGGGGACGCCTACCTACCCACAGGGCGACGTACCAGAGCTACCGCCATTGTTACCGAGGCGAAGCTCAAGGATTTGGAGCGCCATTCTTTGGATGTACTAAATTAATACCAATTAAGCCATTTCTCCTCAAATTATGGTTTTCTTCTTAATAAACTTTGCCAAATCTAGGTATTGACACCTGTAAAATGTACTATATTTTAGTACAAATTTTAGAAGTCATAGTACACTATATTTCAGGACGGAGGGAGAATGCCTCCGAATTTCAATAAAGTTTTTTTTAAGAGTCAGTGAATTGAAGTTTCTGACCACAACAATCAGTTGTCAGTTAATGGGTGTTATTGATCACTTAGGCATGTAGGTGCCTATTAACATTTGCCGAACATCCCAGTTCTTATACACACTGCGTCATTTTGATTCCATGTGTCTTCATTTTTTGAGTTGTCGCAGGCAAATTGTTTTTTTAGCAGAGTCGCAGGCAAATTGGTGATTTGGTGACCTTTTCAACGTATATGTATACACATGCTGTTAGGGTTGAGGGCCTCACTCGATTTTCAGGGACTCAAACCAACAAGAGAAGCAATGGGGTCCTTGCTCCTAGGTCCACCACTCCTAGGTCCACCAGTGGAGAAACGACTTTTCATCGATGACCAAAAAATATTTAATCCTAGTTTAAAATTGCAACCAGGACTAAGGGGGGCCTGGGACCTTTAGTCTCGGTTTATAATAAAAATCGGGACTAATTCCACCTTTTAATTAGTCCGGTTGTAATAGTCACCAAGGCATGTCAGTGTGGGTGTGGGATTTTTAGTCCCGGTTTGAGACACAAACTATGACATCTGGCCCATTTTGAAATTTGGCCTATAGTGGCCCATGTGCATGTTAATGAGATATTGTGAAGGGTTTAGTCACATCTTGGTTGTTTAGGGTGGGTTAGACCAACATATAAGGCTTTTAGAGTCTATCCCACTATCCCCGGGTTGATCTTTTTATGTAAAGCGAGGACGAAAGCATAAGTGAGATGGTGAGATGTGTGGTTCACTTAGCGTGTAGAGTAGGATCTAAGTCGTTTGGACTCTAGGGCGTTACAAATGGTATTAGATCCAACCACTCAGCGTATAGAGTGGATCTGAGCCGTTTGGACTCTAGGGCGTTACACGAACCCAGAATAAAGGTACCTTTAGTCCTAGTTTGTACACAAATCGAGACTAAATGTGCCTCTAGAGTGAATTTAACAGGAAATCTCACCTTACCTATGTCAGATGTGAGAGGTCTTGAGTTTGAATCTCCACACCCCACCTTTCTTTTACTCAATGAACACCTTCAGTCTCAGTTGTAGGAACCAGGACTAAAAATCAAGACCTTTAGTCCCAATTATATAGTCGATTTGGGGGTTAGGAACCCGAACTAAAGGTTGTTTCTCCTGTAGTGGTCATTCACCCTTTTCTTTCTGTCATTTTGGATCCTAGGTGAGGCTCTTGTAAGGTCCTAAAGGCTAGAGGGGGTGAATAGCCTATTAAAAATTCTACAACAACACTTAACAATCCGGTTAGACAATTATGAGGCGAAGCAAGTGTTGCGCTAGCCTACTAAAAAAGCAAGCCACCTACCACAATTCTAGTTTATATAGTTTATATCCACACAATAGCTATGACACTACACTAAGTTAATGTGCTCTCAAAGGCTAACTAAAGAGCCACACTAACCAAACTAACAAGCTCTCACAACTAGCTACACTAAAGAGCTTGACAACTAGTTTGCGGTAAAGTAAAGAGAGTGAGCAATTTGTTTATACCGCCGTGTCGAGGAAGGAGCCAATCAATCATAAGAATGAATACCAATGAAGACCAATCACCTTGGAATCAAGTGATGAACACAATGATTTTTTACCGAGGTTCACTTACTTGCCGGCAAGCTACTCCTCGTTGTGGCGATTCACTCACTTGGAGGTTCAAGAACTAATTGGCATCACACGTCAATCCCTCAATAGAGTGCCACACAACCAACACAAGATAAGGATCACACAAGCCATGAGCAATCCACTAGAGTACCTTTTGGCTCTCCGCCGGGGAAAGATCAAGAACCCCTCACAATCACCACGATCGGAGCCAGAGACAATCACCAACTTCTCTCGACGATCCTCACTGCTCCAAGCGGTCTAGGTGGCGGCAACCACCAACAGTAACAAGCGAATCCCATAGTGAAACATGAACACCAAGTGCCTCTAGATGCAAACACTCAAGCAATGCACTTAGATTCTCTCCCAATCTCACAAAGATGATGAATCAATGATGGAGATGAGTGGGAGGGCTTTGGCTAAGCTCACAAGGTTGCTATGTCAATGCAAATGGCCAAGAGAGTGAGCTTGAGCTGGCCATGGGGCTTAAATAGAAGCCCCACAAAATAGAGCTGTTGTACCCCTTCACTGGGCACAACACGGGGTGACCGGACGCTCCGGTCATGTTGACCGGACGTTGGACCTCAGTGTCCGGTCACGCGATACGTGCCACGTGTCCCCTCTCTTCAAATGTTGATTGCCTGATCCCAACGGTCAAGTGACGACCAGACGTAGCAGCTCAAAGTGACCGGACACTAAACCCCAGCGTCTGATCGTTTCCAGTAAGCACCCAGAGATGACTTTTCACGACTGGAAGCATCCGGTCATGCTCGATCGGACACACCTAGCGTCCAGTCACTCGACGACTCCTCTGTCCACTACAACGTCAACAAGACCGGACGCACCCTATCAGAGTCTGGTACTGAGTGACCTAGCGTCCAGTCAGAGACCGACGCTGCGCACCCTCTGCTGCCACTGACCGGACGCGCCAGTCCAGCCGAGACTAGCGTCCGGTCACTTATAGTGACCTCCGTCTTTTCTATCTAGGGCACCGGTGGCACCGTCGGACTGTCTACACTCTACAGGCAGACACTCCGCTGGTGAAGTTCCTAACCCTTGCTCAAATGTGCCAACCACCAAGTGTATCACCTTGTGCACATGTGTTAGCTAATTTTCACAAACATTTTTCAAGGGTGTTAGCACTCCACTAGATCCTAAATGCATATGCAATGAGTTAGAGCATCTAGTGGCACTTTGATAACAACATTTCAATACGAGTTTCACCCCTCTAAATAGTACGACTATCAAACCTAAATGTGATCACACTTGCTAAGTGTCTCGATCACCAAAACAAAATAGCTCCTACCATTTATACCTTTGCCTTGAGCCTTTTGTTTTTTCTCTTTCTTCTTTTCAAGTCCAAGCACTTGATCATCACCATGGCATCACCATCATCATCTCATGATCTTCATTTGCTTCACCACTTGGAGATTATTGACAAGCACTTGAAGCCTATGGAACATCTCTGGCACACTCTCATCCTCCTTCATCTTGAAGCTTGCAAACTTCTCTTTGAGAATGTATGCCTTTGCACCCATTACGGCTTGAGTGCCCTTAAATGATTCTTCCAACTTCTTCCAAGCTTCATGAGCCATCTCAATATTCTTGATTTGCTCAAAAGTTCTCTCATCAATTGCATCATGAATGGCACTTAGAGCAATGTCGTTGTTTTGGAGAAGCACTTCTTCGACCACGGAGGGATTCTCCGGATCACCAATCTCAATTTTAGTTTCTACCACCTTCCACACTTTTCTATTGATTGACTTGATATGTGTGGTCATCTTTGATTTCTAATACGGATAATTTGTGCCATCAAATTGGGGTGGCATCTTGGTGTTGTTGATTTGAGCCATTTTTACACCGAAGGTTGTTAAGCCTCCAATCACGGTGACCTCGGCTCTGATACCACTTGTAAGGTCCTAATGGCTAGAGGGGGGTGAATAGCCTATTAAAAATTCTATAACAACACTTAACAATCCGGTTAGACAATTATGAGGCGAAGCAAGTGTTACGCTATCCTACTAAAAAAGCAAGCCACCTACCACAATTCTAGTTTATATAGTTTCTATCCACACAATAGCTATGACACTGCACTAAGTTAATGTGCTCTCAAAGGCTAACTAAAGAGCCACACTAACCAAACTAACAAGCTCTCACAACTAGCTACACTAAAGAGCTTGACAACTAGTTTGCGGTAAAGTAAACAGAGTGAGCAATTTGTTTATACCGCCGTGTCAAGGAAGGAGCCAATCAATCACAAGAATAAATACCAATGAAGACCAATCACCTCAGAATCAAATGATGAACACAATGATTTTTTATCGAGGTTCACTTGCTTGCCGGCAAGCTACTCCTTGTTGTGGCGATTCACTCACTTGGAGGTTCACGAGCTAATTGGCATCACACGCCAAACCCTCAATAGGGTGCCGCACAACCAACACAAGATGAGGATCACACAAGCCATGAGCAATCCACTAGAGTACCTTTTGGTTCTCCACCGGGGAAAGGTCAAGAACCCCTCACAATCACCATGATCAGAGGCGGAGATAATCACCAACCTCCGCTCAATGATCCTCGCGGCTCCAAGCCGTCTAGGTGGCGGCAACCACCAAGAGTAACAAGCAAATCCCACAGCGAAACATGAACACCAAGTGCCTCTAGATGAAAACACACAAGCAATGCACTTGGATTCTCTCCCAATCTCACAAAGATGATGAATCAATAATGGAGATGAGTGGGAGGGCTTTGGCTAAGCTCACAAGGTTGCTATGTCAATGCAAATGGCCAAGAGAGTGAGCTAGAGTTGGCCATGGGGTTTAAATAGAAGCCCCCACAAAATAGAGCCGTTGTACCCCTTCACTGGGCATAACACAGGGTGACTGGATGCCCGGTCATATCGACCGGACGATGGACCTCAGCGTCCAGTCACACGATACGTGCCACATGTCCCCTCTCTTCAAATGTTGATTGCCTAATCTCAACGGTCAAGTGACGACCAGACATAGCAACTCAAAGTGACCGAACGCTGAACCCCAGTGTCCGGTCATTTCCAGTAACCATCTAGAGACGACTTTTCATGACCGAACATGTCCGGTCATGCTCGATTGGACACACCCAGCATCTGGTCACTCGGCGACTCCTCTTTCCACTGCCACGTCAGCAGGACCGGACGCACCCTGTCAGCGTCCGGTCACTGAGTGACCCAGCATTCGGTCAGTGACCGACGCTGCGCGCCCTTTGCTGCCACTGACCGGACGCGTCGGTCCAACCGAGACTAGCGTCCGATCACTTACAGTGACCTCCGTCTTTTGTGTCTAGGGCACCGGTGAAGTTCCTAACCCTTGCTCAAATGTGCCAACCACCAAGTGTATCACCATGTGCACATGTGTTAGTATATTTTCACAAACATTTTTCAAGGGTGTTAGCACTCCACTAGATCCTAAATGCATATGCAATGAGTTAGAGCATCTAGTGGCACTTTGATAACCGCATTTCGATACGAGTTTCACCCCTCTTAATAGTACGGCTATCGAACCTAAATGTGATCACACTCGTTAAATGTCTCGATCACCAAAACAAAATAGCTCCTACCATTTATACCTTTGCCTTGAGCCTTTTGTTTTTCTCTCTCTTCTTTTCAAGTCCAAGCACTTGATCACCACCATGGCATCACCATCATCATCTCATGATCTTCATTTGCTTCACCACTTGGAATATGCTACCTATCTCATGATCACTTGATAAACTAGGTTAACACTTAGGGTTTCATCAATTCACCAAAACCAAACTAGAGCTTTCAATCTCCCCCTTTTTTGTAATTGATGACAACCCTTACACAAAGATATGAATTGAAATTCAATTGAATCCATATTGCTTGCCTAAGCATTTTTAACATTTGTAAAAGGATATGGACAAGTTTCATGAACCCCCAAATCATAGCAATTACTCCCCCTACATATGTGCTTAGAGTTTGGATTGAAGCATGCACATATGCTTAGATAGGAAATATAGGAGACAATGTCTACCAAATGATGCTAAGGTATAAAAGATGGACCTTTGAAGCGTGATACCAATCGGAGTGCACCATTATACCATCCTTAGCACCATGGTTAGCTTGATACCACTTGGAAACACTTGGAAATGAAATCACTAGATAACCTATGCATGCTAGATTTTTATTTCATCATTCAAACCTATAACTAGCATACACCACACAAGCATGAATATTGAAATTTAAAACTTGTGCCATGCAAGCAAACATATGAAATACACATTCAAATGCACCATACAAGTTCATGAGCTTGCTCCCCCTACTTGTGTGCTCAAAATTTTAATTGATCCCTTTCCTTTGTCATATTTCTCCCCTTATGTCAAGTTCTCCCCCTATCACTTGTATCTTTATTTCTCTTCCCCTTTGTGTTGTATTTTCACTATCTTTGTGCACTATTTCTCCCCCTTTGTCATCAATGACCGCAAAGGCTTAAATTATAGATAGGTTGAGATTATCAATGTCAATCAATAGGGTGAGGATCATTTTCCCAAATTTGGTCCAATCTAGATCATTTACCAAAGATATTTAACTCGGTTTGATCCAAGGACAAGCTTCTTCACACCTCCAAATAAGGGTTATCTTGTACCATGTTGAGTTAAACACTTAGAGCTCATTTTCTAGATCAAACACTAGGTTTACAAGCCCACAAACATGTCATATGCTACCACTAGATCAAAATAAGCATAGTAGCAATAGTGGTACCATATAATCATCAAATTCATTTGATTTTCATGAATGAGCCTATTAAATGTGAAAGATGTCTAGATGGACTAAATATGTCCTTAGTAAGGATGTATGCCATGCCAATCAACTTTTACCTTGGATTGGATGAAGGAGAGGCATGTCATATAAGTGGGGGGGTGCATCAACACATATTTGCGAAATCCAATATGTTCAACTCATTCCTTAGCTTGCAAAACCTTTTCTCATCCAATGGCTTGGTGAATATATCGGCAAGTTGATCTTCGGTGTCTACACTCTCAATGCAAATATCCCCTTTTTGTTGGTGATCTCTTATGAAATGGTGGCGGACATCAATGTGCTTTGTTCTTCAATGCTGAACCGGATTGTTTGTCAACTTGATTGCACTCTCATTGTCACATAGCAATGGCACTTTCTTGAACTTGATTCCAAAGTCACTCAAAGTGGCCTTCATCCAAAGTATTTGTGCACAACAACTACCGGCGGATATGTATTCGGCTTCGGCGGTTGATAATGCAACACTATTTTGCTTCTTTAATGACCATGAGACAAGTGATCTTCCCAACAATTGACATATGCCCGAGGTGCTTTTCCTTTCAATTTTGCATCCCACATAATCCGAGTCGGAGTATCCAATTAGCTCAAACTTTGCTCCTTTGGGATACCACAAATCAATATTTTGTGTATGCTTCAAGTACCTCAATATTCTCTTTGTAGCCTTCAAATGACTTTCTCTTAGTGAGGCTTGAAATCTTACACACATGCATACACTAAACATGACATCCGGTCTTGATGCGATCACATAGAGTAAGCTTCCAATCATAGACCGATACAATTTTTGATCCACCATATTTCCACTTGCATCACTATCCAAGTTGTCATTTGTTCCCATTGGTGTGCTAATAGCTTTGCTATCACTCATGCCAAACTTCTTGATCATGTCCTTGATATACTTTCCTTGACTCACAAATGTACCATTCTTCAATTGTTTGATTTAAAGACCAAGGAAGTAACTCAACTCTTCAATCATGGACATCTCAAACTTATTAGCCATCATCTTTCCTAACTCATCACAAAAGTCTTGATTGGTTGATCCAAATATGATGTCATCTACATAGATTTGCAACACAAATAAATCTTTTACAATCTTCTTGATGAAAAGAGTGGTGTCAACCTTGCCCATTATAAACCCTTTAGAGAGTAGGAAGTCCCTCAATCTCTCATACCATGCTCTAGGTGCTTGCTTCAAGCCATACAATGCCTTCTTCAACTTGTACACATGGTCGGGCTTCTTATCATCTTCAAAACCAGGAGGTTGCTCAACATATACTTCTTTATTGATGTAACCATTGAGAAATGCACTCTTAACATCCATTTGATAGAGCTTGATATTTTGGGCATAAGCATAGGCTAGCAAGATTCTAATTGCTTCCAATCTAGCAACCGGGTCATATGTTTTTCCAAAGTCAAGACCTTCAACTTGTGTATATCCTTGTGCTACCAATCTTGCTTTGTTTCTTACTACTATCCCATCTTGATCTTGTTTGTTTCTAAAGACCATTTGGTTCCAATCATATTATGTCCCTTTGGTCTCTCTACTAATTCCCATACTATTTCTTGTGAAGTTATTCAATTCTTCATGCATAGCATTCACCCAATCAACATCCTTCAATGCTTCATCTATCTTCTTTGGTTCAATGGATGACACAAATAAGAAATGCTCACAAAATGAAGTCAATCTTGATCTTGTTTGTACACCTTTAGAAATATCACCAATTATAGTGTCCAATGGATGATCCCTTGCAATATTGGTTGGTTGGGGGATTGGAACTTGATTGCTTGCACTTGCTTGATCAAAAGGTTGAGATGATGTACTAGCCACTTGTACTAGCTTGATTTGTATCATCTTGCACATTTGAGTTAGAGATCACTTGCACTTGATCATCTTCATCATCATTCACTTGCCTTGGCCTCAATTCACCAATATCCATGTTCTTCATGGCATTTGAAAGTTGAATGCCTCTAACATCTTCAAAGTTCTCATTCTCTACTTGTGAACCCTTGGTTTCATCAAATTCAACATCATGAACTTCCTCAAGAGTACCACTATCTAAATTCCAAACTCTATATGCTTTGCTTATAGTAGGAATCCTTCATCACATTTCTTGTCAAACTTGCCCAATCTAGTGCCTTTTTTCAAGATATAGCATTTGCAACCAAAGATCCAAAAATATGCAATGTTGGGCTTTCTACCATTCAAGAGCTCATATGGTGTCTTCTCTTTCAATGGGTAACAATAGAGGCGGTTGCTACAATAGCAAGCCATGTTGATAGCTTTGGCCCAAAAAGATTGACTCACATTGTACTCACTAAGCATAGACCTTGCCATATCAATGAGTGTTCTATTCTTCCTCTCAACAAGGCCATTTGATTATGGAGTGTATTTGGCCAAGAATTGATGTCTAATTCCAAATTCATCACACAACTCATCAATTCTAGTGTTCTTAAACTTACTATCATTGTCACTTCTAACTCTCTTGATGGTTGTTTCAAACTTATTGTGAATGCCCTTGACAAATGATTTGAATGTTGCAAACACATCACTTTTGTCCACTAGAAAGAATACCTAAGTGTATCTAGTATAATCATCCACTATCACAAAGCCATATTTGTTACCACCAATGCTAGTGTATTGTGTTGGCCTAAACAAGTCCATGTGCAATAACTCAAATGCTTTACTAGTGCTCATCATGCTTTTCTTAGGATGGGTGTTTCCAACTTGTTTTCCGGCTTGACAAGAGCTACAAAGCTTATCCTTCTCAAACACATCTTTTAAGCCTCTAACCAAGTCATGCTTAACCAATCTATTCAATTGTTTCATTCTAACATGACCAAGCCTTCTATGCCATAACCAACCCATGCTAGACTTAGTGAACAAACATGTGGACAATTTAGCTTCACTGGCATTGAAATCAACCAAGTATAGATTCTCATATCTAAAGCCTTTGAAGATCAAGTTAGAGCCATCTACACGTATGATCTCTACATCATCTACCCCAAATATACATTTGAATCCAAGATCACACAATTGAGCCACGGATAACAAATTGAAGTTCAAGCTCTCTACTACCAACACATTGGAAATGCTCATGTCATTGGATATGGCAATCTTACCAAGCCCTTTGACCTTGCCTTTGCCATTGTCACCAAATGTGATACTATCATAACCATCATTGCCATTGATGTTGATTGAGTTGAACATTCTTGCATCACCGGTTATGTGTTGAGTGCACCCACTATCAAGAACCCAATGCCTTCCTCTAGCTTTGTAATTGACCTACAAAAGAAGATCAATTCTTTTTAGGTACCCAAACTTGCTTGGGTCCTTGAAGGTTAGTTACTAAGCTCTTTGGTACCCAAATGGCTTTCTTCTTTGAGCCCATCCATGGTTTACCAATGAACTTAGCCTTTACACCATTTGCACCCTTGGTAAGCTTATAGAAAGAATCAAGCTTAATGGAGGATACATTAGTATTTTTGCTCTTATTTTTGCATTCATGCTCTTTATGACCAACTTGCTTGCAACTAGTGCAAAACCGACCATTGTTCTTCACAAAACTAGTCTTGTGAGGAGCAAAGGCTGCCTTGGCTTTTTTGGGGGTATAGCCCAATCCCTCTTTGTAGAAAGAAGCTCTTTGGCTACCCAAGGACATAAGCAAGCGGTCCTCACCACCATAGGCCTTAGCTAAGGTGTGAGTGAGCTTATTGACCTCCTTCTTGAGGTTCTCATTCTCAACCATTAGTGAGGCATCACAAGTGAGACCATCACTACTAGATGAGGTGGAAGTAGAAGTACTACAAGAATGGTTAGTGGGAGGAACAATGATAATCACAGATAATGATTCATCAATTATATCACAAGTTGAGCCTATATTGCAAGTTTCAACATGCTTCTTTTTATTTTGCTCATCAAGCAAAGAGGAATGAGCCTTTTCAAGCTTTTTGTGAGCCTTGCCAAGCTTCTCATGGGCTTCCTCTAGCCTTTCATGAGTTGCTTTGAGCTCATCAAGGGATTGTTTGAGGGCTTTTACCTCTTTATTCAAGCTCTTGCATTCCCTTCTCTTAATGTCAAAGTGTTCTTTAGCGTCTTATAGCATGTCATATAATTCATCTTTAGTAGGTTCATCATCATCACTATCACTATCATTTTCATTATCATGTTCATCATCACTTCCATCATCACAAGTTTGTACCTTAGTGGCCTTAGCCATGAAGCATGATGGAGTGTCGAAGAGAGAAGGCTTCTCATTGATGGCAATGCTTGCAAGTGCCTTCTTCTTGTTGGTCTTGTCATCATTACTATCATCATCATCACTTGAGGAAGCATCACTATCCCAAGTGACCACATATGAACCACCCTTCTTCTTCTTGAAGGTCATCTTGTCCTTCTTCTCTTTCTTTTCCTTTTTGTCCTTCTTGTTCTTCTTGTTGTCATCATCATTGTCGCTATTGTATGGACATTGAGCAACAAGATGATCTTTGCTTCCACATTTGAGGCACCTTCTTGATTCTTCCTTGCTCTTGGATGAAGATTTCTTTCTTCTAGCATGGTACCCTTTCTTCATCACGAATTTGCCAAATTTCTTGACAAAGAGAGTTATCTTCTCATCATCATCAACATCCCATGAGCCATCATCTTCACTTGATATATCTTGCTTTGCCTTGCCCTTGGATGATGTGGCCTTGAATGCCACACTCTTCTTCTTCTCATCCTTCTTCTCATCTTTCTTTTCCTTCTTTTCTTCCTTCTCATCATCATCTCTATATGTATCATCGGTCATTATATCTAACAACACTTGGTTTGGTGTCATGATGTCCAAACCACTCCTCACTAGAATAGTGACCAATGTGCCAAATCTTGAAGGTAAGTATCTCAAGAACTTGTGTGAGAAGTCCTTGTCCTTTACCTCTTCTCCAAGTTCTTTGAGATCATTGACAAGCACTTGAAGCCTATGGAACATCTCTGGCACACTCTCATCCTCCTTCATCTTGAAGCTTGCAAACTTCTCTTTGAGAATGTATGCCTTTGCACCCATTACGGCTTGAGTGCCCTTAAATGATTATTCCAACTTCTTCCAAGCCTCATGAGCCATCTCAATATTCTTGATTTGCTCAAAAGTTCTCTCATCAATTGCATCATGAATGGCACTTAGAGCAATGTCATTGTTTTGGAGAAGCACTTCTTTGACCGCGGTGGGATTCTCCAGATCACCAATATCAATTTTGGTTTCTATCACCTTCCACACTTTTCTATTGATTGACTTGATATGTGTGGTCATCTTTGATTTCCAATACGGATAATTTGTGCCATCAAATTGGGGTGGCTTCTTGGTGTTGTTGATTTGAGCCATTTTTACACCGAAGGTTGTTAAGCCTCAAATCACGGTGACCTCGGCTCTGATACCACTTGTAAAGTCCTAATGGCTAGAGGGGGGGTGAATAGACTATTAAAAAATCTACAATAACACTTAACAATCCGGTTAGACAATTATGAGGCGAAGCAAGTGTTATGCTAGCTTACTAAAAAAAGCAAGCCACCTACCATAATTCTAGTTTATATAGTTTCTATCCACACAATAGCTATGACACTACACTAAGTTAATGTGCTCTCAAAGGCTAACTAAAGAGCCACACTAACCAAACTAACAAGCTCTCACAACTAGCTACACTAAAGAGCTTGACAACTAGTTTGCGGTAAAGTAAAGAGAGTGAGCAATTTGTTTATACCGTCGTGTCGAGGAAGGAGCCAATCAATCACAAGAATGAATACCAATAAAGACCAATCACCTCAGAATCAAATGATGAACACAATGATTTTTTACTGAGGTTCACTTGCTTGCTGGCAAGCTACTCCTTATTATGGCGATTCACTCACTTGGAGGTTCATGATCTAATTGGCATCACACGCCAAACCCTCAATAGGGTGCCGCACAACCAACACAAGATGAGGATCACACAAGCCATGAGCAATCCACTAGAGTACCTTTTGGTTCTCCGCCGAGGAAAGGTCAAGAACCCCTCACAATCACCATGATCAAAGCCGGAGACAATCACCAACCTCCGCTCGACGATCCTCGCTGCTCCAAGCCATCTAGGTGGCGGCAACCACCAAGAGTAACAAGCGAATCCCACAGCGAAACACAAACACCAAGTGCCTCTAGATGAAAACACTCAAGCAATGCACTTGGATTCTCTTCCAATCTCACAAAGATGATAAATCAATAATGGAGATGAGTGGGAGGGCTTTGGCTAAGCTCATGAGGTTGCTATGTCAATGCAAGTGGCCAAGAGAGTGAGCTTGAGTTGGCCATGTGGTTTAAATAGAAGCCCCTACAAAATAGAGCCGTTGTACCCCTTCACTGGGCATAACACGGGGTGACCGGACGCCCAGTCATATTGACTGAACCCTGGACCTCAGCATCTAGTCACACGATGTGTGCCACGTGTCCCCTCTCTTCAAATGTTGATTGCCTGATCTCAACGGTCAAGTGGTGACCGGACACATGAAAGGTCCTTGTTTGGTTTTGGTAATTGAGTGATAACTTAGGTGGACTAATTGTGTTTATGTGAGATACACAGGTGATTAGTCCACAGGTACATGTGTGTGAGCAACATATGCCATGAAGGTGAAAATGGCTTGGAGATGTTGCAAAGCTCACACATGTGATGATGAAGGAGCTTAAATGCACATGAGACATGACATTGAGTCATGTGATCAAGGTGGAGAAGATCAAGACAAGACTTGGCTTGATGGACCGGTTGCAAGCGTGAAGGGCAAGTCGAAGGCTTTGGAGTGATGGACCGCGTGGCGGTGAAGCTTGAGCAAGACTTGGCGCCGATGGACGATGGCAATGGTGAAGAGCAAGTAAAGTCAAGATCGATGAACCAATATGATCATGTGATGATATGAAGTAGATCATATCATTGTTGATCGTGTTGGTGCATGTGTTGCATCAACATTGGAGGAGATGGAATGGAATGCGCAAGGCAAAGGTATAACCTAGGGCATTTCATTTCACCGGTCATAGGTGTGTAGAGAAGTTTATGACCGAGTTTAGGATAGATGGCCGTACTATCAAGAGGGGCAAACTTATTTGCATATCGGTCATCTAGTGCCACTCGAGTGATCTAAGTTTGCATTGTCGCTAGGATCGAGTGGCATGGCAAGTTGAGTGGCTAACATCCTTTGGGAAATGATTGTGAAAATGCTAACACACATACACATGGTGGTGTACACTTGGTGGTGTTGGCATATTTACAAAGGAGGTGGTGTTTGCAGGGGTGAGATGGGTTTGCAGGTGGTGTACACTTGGATTCGACGCTTTTGGAAAAATGAAATGTCTATTTTCTATTGCGCCGGATGCAAAATTCTTGGTGGTTAGCTCATTGGAGCAAGGATGAAGAAGTTAGAAATGAAAACGAGTTGGTCGCGAAGATGCTGGCGTCGGTCAACTAACCGGACGCTGGATCTGAATGCACCGGATGCTGGCAGGCTACGTCCGGTCAGGCTGATGTACGGTGACGCAGTAGCTGGAGTGTGACCGGACGCTGGCTGTGTCTGATCACGTTCGACCGGACGCGTCCGGTCATGCTCGGGAGCTTACTGTAAATGACCGGACGCTGAGGGTCCAGCGTCCGATCAGTTAAGCTGCTGCGTCCGGTCAGGTCAAGTGACCGTTGGAACCAGGACACGTGGCCGTCTGCGGGCGACCGGACGCTGGGGTCCAGCATCCGATCAACACGACCGGAGCGTCCGGTCGGCCCGACCGTTGCCCAATGAAGGGGTAACGGCTAGTTTAGCCCTTGAGGCTATAAATAGAAGTGGCCTTCGGCCATGGCTGGTGTAGAGCACCAAAAGGGACTTAGTGTCCATGCTTGTGAGTGCTTGGGAGCCCTCCATCACACATATACTTGATAGTGATCATTCGATTGTGTGAGTGAGCGATTCTAGTGCGATTGCATCATGAGGTTGCATCGAGTGGCACTAGGTGATCGAGTTGCAAGCCAGTGGGGCTTGTTACTCTTGGAGGTTGCCACCTCCTAGACGGCTTGGTGGTGGTCTCCGTCGAAGCGCGCAAGAAGCTTGTGCGGCGCTCCGGAGAAGTGCTTGTGAGGGGCATTGTGCTCGCCCCGCGGGAGCCACGAAGAGCAACTCTAGTAAAAGCGTGTCATTGAGCTACCCTCACTCAAGGGGTTGGTTCTTGCGGCGCCCGACGTGCGGGCTTAGCGGGTGATGCTAATTAGCCGCCGAACCACCAAGTGAGCGGTCGACACAACAGGGACTAGCGTGTTGGCAAACATGTGAACCTCGGGAGAAAAATCATCGTGTCAACCTTGTTCTTCCCGTTGGTTTGCATCCCCGTTACACAAGCTTGCGTTTACATTCATATACATTAAGCTTGTGTTGTTGCTCTTGTAATTAGATAGCTTGTGTAGCTTGCTAATTACCTTCTTGCTTGTGTAGCATAGAAGTAGCTCCCTTGCGTGGCTAATTTGGTTTTAGTAACCTTGTTAGTCACATTGCTTAGTTTGTGTAGCTAAGTATTTGCGCTCTCTAATTAGGCATTAGTTGCCTTGTTATTGAGCATTGCTAGTGAGCTTAGTTAGCTTTGTGCTTTTGCTTACTAGCATGTGTAGGAGCTCCCTTGTTGCTTAAAGTACTAGTGGCATAGGTTTGTGTAACCTTGCTCCTAAAATTGTTTAGGAGAGTTCTAACTAGCCCGGCACCTTTGTTGCATAATTGTTATCTTTGCAAGGTGCTAGTGAACATATATAGTGGGGTATAGTCTTGGCTAGACCGATAGTTTTAATTCCGCATTTGTATCGGTTAGCCAATGCGATTAAGTCATAGAAAAGACTATTCACCCCCCCCCTCTAGTCGCCATCTCGACCCTTCAACACAGCAGCTCAAAGTGACCGGACGCTGAACCCCAGTGTCCGGTCGTTTCCAGTAACCATCCAGAGATGACTTTTCACGACCGAACATGTCCGGTCATGCTCGACTGGACACACCCAGCGTCTGGTCACTCGGCGACTCATCTTTCCACTGCCGCGTCAGCAGGACCGGACGCACCCTGTCAGCGTCCGGTCACTGAGTGACCCAGCGTCCGGTCAGTGACCGACGCTGCGCGCCCTCTGCTGCCACTGACCGGAGGCATCGGTCCAACCGAGACCAGCGTCCGGTCACTTACAGTGACCTCCGTCTTTTTTATCTAGGGCACCGGTGGCACCGTCGGACTGTCCGCACTCTATGGGTGGACACTCCACCAGTGACATTCCTAACCCTTGCTCAAATGTGCCAACCACCAAGTGTATCACCATGTGCACATGTGTTAGTATATTTTCACAAACATTTTTCAAGGGTGTTAGCACTCCACTAGATCCTAAATGCATATGCAATGAGTTAGAGCATCTAGTGGCACTTTGATAACCGCATTTCGATACGAGTTTCACCCCTCTTAATAGTACGGCTATCGAACCTAAATATGATCACACTCGTTAAGTGTCTCGATCACCAAAACAAAATAGCTCCTACCATTTATACCTTTGTCTTGAGCCTTTTGTTTTTCTCTCTCTTCTTTTCAAGTCCAAGCACTTGATCATCACCATGGCATCACCATCATCATCTCATGATCTTCATTTGCTTCACCACTTGGAATATGCTACCTATCTCATGATCACTTGATAAACTAGGTTAGCACTTAGGGTTTCATCAATTCACCAAAACCAATCTAGAGCTTTCAGCGCTACACTCTTATCATTTAATTCGCTTCTAGCCAAATTGTTCTTTTAGGCGAGCTCGTTTTAGTCAGGATTGTATTAGGGTGGCTTTTTGTCAGATTGCACTATGCATGTCTTGGATGTTGTCATGTTGATCGCCATGTTTGTTACTTGCCTTGTTGGTTAAAACTCAAATCATGACATATATTCTTTGCTAGTTCCTTTTTTTAGGGGATTCTTTGCTAGTTCCTGGTTATAGATTTCAAGATCATGGGCTAGACCAAATAATAGGCTAGCACAAGACCTGCAAGTTAGGCCCAGCCCTAAGCACAAACACGGTCCAAACCTTATAGGGCTCGACTGGCATGACCCCTACCCTAGTGCCATGCTTGGCATGTGGTAAGGCCCATTGTGGCACGGACACAACCCGATATAATGGTCGGCCTGACTAAGCTTATTACCCGCCTTGTGTATATAATTAGGCAATCCTCCTCCCTCGCGCTTTGTCCTGCATCCCCAAACCCTAATCATTTTCCTTTTGCGAAGGGAAGAGGATTATACTAAGACTCAACATATATAGTACATCCCTAAATTACTCATGAAAAATGCTAAAATAAAAATACAAAATATTCTATTCTTGCATGGTCTTCTTCCCTAGTGGCTTTCCTCGATGCAACTGATGCTCTAGATGAACAAAGCCATGTTGAATCCAGTGACCAACCCAAAACATTGGACATGCCGCAAGATCCAAAACGCATCTGAATTGAAGAAAGAATATCAACAGTTGCATCGTCGAGTACAGCATAGGATGCAGATTGGTCACTTTCAATCCTTGATTTCCTCTCCGCGACCATCGACGATGAGATTGATGAACGGAGTAATTGTCCTCGGTAGTGCCCAGAAGCACCCTCTCCCCTTGCAGATAATGGCCACAAATTAGCCACCTATCGATGAAATCGACGCCTGCAACAGCAATCTCATTGTGGCAATCATTGAAATCATCGCAGAAAATAAGATCTCGACCGAGAATCATTTGATTTCGTCGGTAGATTTTTTTGAACTAAACCCTAAGCAATTAGATATAAAATTTGTGGAAAAGAGATAGGTCCCCTCTCCTTATCTCCAGCAGACGCACCAGAGAGGAAGAAGGATAGGGTCCCTCGGCGGCGGCGCGGAGTGAGAGCTGCGCGGACGGCGCTTTCGAGCTGGACAAAGTTGGTATGAGCATGACCGTGAAAGAAAACTATGGAAACCCTAATCATTTCACCCTATGTCACTCATGTCTCTCCTACATCAGCGGTATTTTCTGCACTATATATTTGATTTCTAGAATGAAATGAATTAATATATTATCATGAGATTTCTCATATAAATTAATAAGTAGTATAAGTGTGGTTTGATTACTCAAACCACACCCTATATATTTTTCAGTTGCAGCCATGCCTTCTCGTGCCATCGTGCCACTGTTGGACTTGGCCATCATCTCTGATATGGATAGATTTTCCACTGTCTTCTCGCTGATCATACGAGTCACCAGGGACACCAACTATTCACTTGTACAGATTGCACACAACGGTTATTAATTTGTACTCGCTCAATCCTAAAATAAATGCTCTCTTAGGATTCAAAATTTGTCCCAGAATAAGTGCATATATGGCTATAGATTAGTTAATTTTAGTTTTTTTTAGCTTTCTCTATTTTAAATGTGCAATTATTACATGCTCGATTAGACTTTATAAGGGTAGATATATAATTTTATTAGTAGCATTGTTATCTCCAAACTTAGAAGTGCATGTATTTCAGGACGGATTGAGTTCTACTTGTTTATGTTATTATAAGAAAGTATATAATTGGTAAATAAAATGGAACGATACAAACTAGCTAGATTCACATGCACAAAATTGATGGCTAGTTAGGCCAGTTTTCGTAGGAGTTTCATTCGAATTTCATGTGCATTTAATAAGCTGCTGTGTATGCATTTTGGATTATGTCCATATTTAAGAAGAGAGAGAAGAAACAAGTTTTATGGGAATGAAACTCTCTTGACACAGTTACCAACTCACAATGAGTCATGAAATTAAATGTTTTTGAAACTACAGAATAAAACTATGCATTGAGAGTGGTTGTTTTATTCAACTTTTATTTTATTTTATTTGAGTTGGTATTTTTGGAAACAATGCTATGAAATTCGCCACTGAGACTCGCCTTACACAACACTAAGGAGGCGCATGCATGCTCATCAGTTGGCCGCCGGCGGCCCCGGCCAGTGCGGCGGGATGGCCTCGAAGGACATCAGCTCCTGCGGCTGGGTAAAATTGATCACGTACACCACCGCCCTGTACTTGTAGTCGTCGCCGGAGCTGGAGCCGGAGCCGCGGAGGGACGCGTCGATGATGAGTTCGTAGTAGTAGTTGCGGGTCAGACTGGTGCACTGGCCGACGCCCTGCAACTTGGCGCTATCCACCTTGTTGAAGCGCATCACGATATGCAGCTGGTCGACCGCCCAGCTGCCGAGGTTCTGGATGAAGGGGTCCTGACCTCAGGGTGAGCCACCGTCCTCCATGGGCAGGGGTACGGTAGGGGTCGGGGTCGGGGTCTGCGGTAGCCGGCGACGACGGCCAGGGGGCGAAAGTGCAGACGGCGGTGGCGACAGCGACGACGAGGAGGCTGCAGGTGTTCATGGTCGTCATGGCTTCTACTAGTTGTGGCCGTGATCAGGGAATCAAGCCGGAGGGCACTTAAATAGTGCTGCTCCAAGCCGGAGGGCACTTAATTTTTTAGGAAGAAATTAAAAGATTGTTAGGATATTATGGAAACTTAAAATTTCAGCATAAACGCTAGGTGATGATAGAGCAGTAATACTACCTTATAATCCCTCATCCCAAAATATTCAGTGTTTTTAGGATTTTGAGGACAAATAGTGCTCAATGAAAATTATCTATTTATATTGATATTTATTAAAGGTGATCCACGAGAAAATAAAGGTAGTGATTACATGTAATCCTACTACTAGTCATTCTAATTTTCACGGAGTCAAACCATCTTAAATTTTGACCATGTTTATAGAGGAGTACCAACAATACATCTATATATAATATTAAATAAACAATAGTTGTTAATTGAGCCGTAATAATTATTCTACTTCGCTGTCCATCCCAACATTATATAATGTGGATCAAATTTAATAAAAATATAAATTAATTTATATAATGTGGATAAAATTTAATAAAATAATTCCTAAATAACTCGTACTAGCAAGCATACATTTATTTATATAATATGGATGAAATTTAATAAAAGGATGTTTAAATAACACATACCGAAAGCATAAAATGATTTATAATGAGGATGAATTTAATAAATAATTATTATTTTCACCAAAATGGCCTAGTTAAGCACATAATCAGGGCCCAAATAAGACGTATTTGCATAAATGAAACAGTGCCATACTGAGCATAAGTGCATTTTCTTACATTAGATGTGTTTTGGTCATTTTGCGTGTTAGTTAACGATGTTTAGCCCTCAATACTGATCACGGTAGTATCACATAGAGAATGAATTCAAAGACAGTGTCAAATAGACAAGTCTAAAGTTTTCAGGGCCATAGGAGAAACACTCACAGTAGTTTTGCCGAGTGCTAGGGGCACTCGGTGTGGGGGTATTAACCCCTATACCCTTACGGCTAAGCTTGAGCTGGCCTGGATCGATGGGTTCAGTCCACCCGAAAAACGACGTGCGGCTCGGTCCACCTGATCGGAGTCCCGCACAAGGAATCAAGACGGATTTGACGACCAAGCAGGATCCTAGTCGGTTAGAATAGGAATTCTTGTCCGGCTACATATGGCAATTGTAACTGACTAGGATTAGTTTTCAGATCTGTAACCCTGCCCCCCAGACTATATAAGGCGGGCAGGGGACCCCTCTAAAAAACATCTCTCATTGACATACAGCAATACAAATCAGACGCAGGACGTAGGTATTACGCCTTATTGGCGGCCGAACCTGGATAAAACCTCGTGTCTGTCTTGCGTCACCGTCTTGTTTGGGGCTTGCGCATCTGTCTGCCGATAATCTACTACCTTGGGCATACCCCTAGGTAGACTGCCGACCATATTTCGTCGACAGTGGCGCGCCAGGTAGGGGGTGTGCGTACTGCTCGTCAAGCAAACAAGATGGTCATCGTCTCCGGCTCCATGGCTACGCCCAACGGCCTCACGTTCACCGTCGGCCAGATCACCTGGACCACCGGCCCCGACGTCTCCATCACCATGACCGCGGAGGAGGCGTGGATTCAACCCGCGCCGACGACTACTTCACCTGCATCGGCTACAGCTCCGACCACGGTGAACACGATTCCGACCATGGTGAACACGGCTCCGACCACGATGAACGTGGCTCCGACCACGATGGATCTGGCTCCGACCACGGTACATCTGGCTCCGACCACGCTTACAGCCACGCCGACAACCCGTCGTCTACTTCCCCGCTACAGAGGAAAACATATCGACGACACCGACTTGCTCGACTCCATCGATCGGGTCGGCATCAAACTCGCTGAAACCCTAGCTCTGGTAAGTACGATTCAAAGCCAACCTAATGAGCAGGTAACATCTCCCCACAACAGATCTATCCGACCAGCTCGGACCAGTCGTCCTGCACGATTCGGAACGGATCTTGTGGTCATATCTACTCCTGAGGGGCGCTCCGCTCGTCGCCAGCCAGCCTTTGCGACGGGTCTCCGACTCTGCGAGTACGAAGCCCCGACGGAGAACCACCAGGTCCAGCCCTACGGCCTGCAAAACGCTGCCTCCAGCTACGCGTACAACCTGCGACGCCGCTCGGATCTACTTCCTGTACACCGATCTCGGCCGAAGTCATGCAACATCGTCAACATGGTCCGGATTGAAGATTATCAGGAAGGATCCGTCCACACCGTCCGAGAAGGTGACTCCAGCTCCTCATCCGGCATCGCGTCTAACGCATCTGTCCACACCGAGCTTCAGCGTCACAAAGATGAAGGCGTCAAATACGATCTGGATCTACCAGACCACGCCCCGGGTTTCCCCCAATTTCCGTCTTTCCCGCCAAGACGAGGGGATTTGATCCATGTTGTCAGCAACGACGAGCCGCCAGCAGTTGGCGAAACAGAACAAGAGAAGACTGCACGCGAAGCACGCAATATTGACCAGTTTAATCGCCGGCAAACCGAAGCTGAAGCAGACCAGGAGGCACGACGCATAAGGGTCCAACCGCGTGACCTCAACAATGCTTTCGACAGGGTAGGGGATAAACAAGTCTTCAAGACCCCAAGTGCCAACGTAGCCGTCGCCATGGCGACAATGCAGCGGCTGCCCAACACTCCCGAGACTCAAGTAATCCGTGATGACATACAAGCTTATCTGATGGCCGCTATGGCTCAGACCGCAGAGATGAACCAAGCCCGGGCTCCATCAGTTTCTGTCGA
Source organism: Miscanthus floridulus (assembly GCF_019320115.1). Classification (NCBI taxonomy): domain Eukaryota; kingdom Viridiplantae; phylum Streptophyta; class Magnoliopsida; order Poales; family Poaceae; genus Miscanthus; species Miscanthus floridulus. The sequence goes on from NC_089594.1 coordinate 30,313,737, forward strand.
ATCAAGCTACAGCCGTCAATACTCAAGTCGCTCGCAGCCACTCAACCAGCGTGGCTCGCGCAATAACGACCCGTCAGACAACCGTCAAGGCGGAAACGGCGGTCGCGATGATGGTCGGGACGACAACCGCCGCCGGGAGGATAACCGCCACGACGTTCGGGGAGACAACCGCCGAGATAACCGCGACAATCGCCGTGATAACCACGGTCGCAGGGCTAATCCAGATGGCAATCGAGATCGCCGCGATGGCAATAACGATCTCCGCCATCACCTCGGTGGACGTGATCTGCGTGCCCGCATCAACCAGAGAGCCGACGATCGTGCATCCCACGAAAGCTATCGCCGTATGGAGTATGACACTGCCCACGGTCCGCCGGGTCTGAAGCAGTTCACTCCACACCTGCGCCAAGTCATATGGCCCAAGAATTTCAAGCTCGAGAAGCTTCAGAAGTATGACGGCAAGGAAAACCCAGAATTATGGGTCATGCTCTACGAAACTGCGTGCCGCTCAGCCATGGCTGACGAGCACGTCATGTCTAACTACTTCCCAGTCGCTGTTGGTCATGCGGGTCACCAATGGCTGGTTAGCTTGCCAGCGAACTATTTTGACTCTTGGCAGGAGCTCAGGCAGGCCTTCATCGACAACTTCATCGCTACTTGTGAACAACCCGGCAACAAGTACGATCTGCAACGGATCCGAGATCGAAAGGATGAACCACTACGCGAGTACGTTCGGCGTTTCTCGGAGATGCGCATCAAGGTCCCATCAATATCCGACAATGAAGCAATCGAGGCTTTCGTCACCGGCCTCCGCTTCCACGACGCCCTAAGAGACAAGCTCCTCCGGAAGAGACCCGAATCGGTCACAGCGCTTTTGGCCACCGCTAAGAAATATGCGGACGCTGACGACGCTAAAAAGATAATCGTTGAAGAAGCAGCAAGGGTTACACTACCCGACCACCCCCCACACCGCGACGATTACCGTGGCAATCGTGGTCGGAGCGACAATTTTGACCGCCGCAACCAGCGCAACGATCCCCGCGACCACCGTGATCAACGTAATCAGCGGCGTAACCGCCGTGACGATTACAGGAGCAAGCGCGCTCGGGAAGACGACGGCGAGGTCAATACTGTGAAAAAGGGCAGCGGACGTCGAAACTACGAGGACGACTACGCCAAAGCATTGAAGGGACCCTGCCAGCTCCATCCTAAGTCAAACCACACCATGGAGAATTGCCGCGTCCTCAAAACTATCTACACGCGTCAACAGGCTCCGGATACGTCCGACAAGCCTAACGACGTGGGGGAACAGCGCAACGAGGACAACGACGACGACGATGCAGATCCTCGTCATAAATACGTCAAGCCGACTGATCGCGTGCACACCATCATCGGCGGCAAGGTGTCCATTGAGACCAAACGAGAACGCAAGCTGCTCGCCCGTGCTTGCTTGAACGTGGCAAACACCGACAACCTTCTCACCGATCCGCGGCTTCCTCCGTGGTCTCACCGTGAAATCTACTTCAGCAGGAAGGACCAATGGGCCGCCATACCCGAGCCAGGGCGTTTTCCCCTGGTCCTCGATCCCTGCATCAACAAGGTTCAATTCGACAGGGTACTGATCGACGGCGGCAGCTCCATTGATATACTGTTCAAGAACAGCCTGCCTGCTCTGAAAATAGCCCAGGCGGACCTGAAGCCGTACGAGGCACAGTTCTGGGGCGTTCTCCCCGGACAGAGCTCCACACCTCTCGGGCAGATCACGCTACCGGTGTAGTTTGGGACTCCGGACCACTTCCGCACCGACTACGTCAACTTCGTGGTCGCTGATTTCGACGGCACCTACCATGCTATTCTTGGTCGACCATCGCTCACCAAGTTCATGGCCATACCTCATTACAGGTATCTGGTGCTCAAGATGCCTACTGAGAAAGGAGTTTTAACCCTCAGGGGCAACGTATACGCAGCTTACACCTACGAGGACGACAGCTTCAAAATAGCAGAGGCCCACGACCTCTCTATTCGCATGGCCGGGACCATTCTCGACGCTAAGAAAACCCCGACCGACCACCTGGAGATCCCAGAGCTCGAGGTTCCGCGCAAGAACATCAGATCCAAGGAGCACAAGACGATCCAGCTGGTCGAGGGCGATCCCAGCAAAACGGCCCTCATCGGGGCCGACCTGGATCCCAAATAGGAAGACGCGCTCGTCAGGTTCTTGAGGGGCAACGTGGATGTGTTTGCATGGAGACCTTCCGACATGCCCGATGTACCTCGGGACTTGATTGAGCACTCCTTAAATGTCAACAGCAAAGCCAAACCAATCAAGCAGAAGCTACGACGGTTCGCTCGCGACAAGAAGGAGGCAATTAGGGTAGAAGTTACACGGCTTTTGGCAGCCGGATTTATCAAAGAAGTGTATCATCCGGAATGGTTAGCCAACCCGGTTCTTGTACGCAAAAAGAATAATGAATGGAGAATGTGCGTTGATTACACTGATCTCAACAAACACTGCCCTAAGGACCCCTTTGGCTTACCTCGCATAGACGAGGTCGTAGATTCAACCGCCGGTTGCGAGCTGCTTTCCTTTCTTGATTGCTACTCTGGTTATCACCAGATCGCTCTCAAAAAGGACGACCAGATCAAGACATCTTTCATCACGCCTTTCGGCGCCTACTGCTACACGACTATGTCGTTTGGGCTCAAAAACGCCGGTGCTACCTACCAACGCGCTATACAGGCCTGCCTCAACGACGAGATAAAAGACGGCCTCGTCGAGGCTTACGTCGACGATGTAGTTGTCAAAACCAAGGAAGCACATACCCTTGTTGACAATCTGGAACGCACCTTCGCAGCCCTTAATACGTTCCAATGGAAATTAAACCCAAAGAAGTGCATCTTTGGTGTCCCTTCTGGCATATTGCTCGGCAACGTCGTCAGTTACGACGGCATACGCCCTAACCCGGAGAAAGTCAAAGTTGTCTTAGACATGAAGCCTCCAAAAAAGGTGAAGGATGTCCAGAAGCTCACCGGCTGCATGGCTGCTCTAAGCCGTTTCATATCAAGATTAGGAGAAAAAGGACTACCGTTCTTCAAACTGCTCAAAGCGTCCGAGAAGTTCGAGTGGTCGGAGGAAGCAGACGCTGCCTTCATGCAGCTGAAACAATACCTCACGTCACCTCCGGTACTTATTGCTCCCAGAGAAGACGAAACTCTCCTACTTTACATTGCGGCAACCGATCGGGTGGTTTCCACTACACTGGTGGTCGAGCGCGACGAGCCGGGCCACGCCTACAAGGTACAGCGGCCAATTTATTTCATTAGTGAGGTACTCAACGAATCCAAGACCAGGTACCCACAGATTCAGAAACTGCTCTACGCCATACTGATAACATCCCAAAAGTTGAGACATTACTTCGACGGATATCGTGTGGTGGTCATGACCGAGTATCCTTTGGGGGACATTATTCGCAATAAGGACGCAAACGGGCGCATCGTCAAATGGGCAATGGAGCTATGCCCCCTTTCCTTGGAATTTGCAAGCCGTACTACAATCAAGTCTCAGGCACTCATCGATTTCATCGTCGAGTGGACAGACTTAAGCACTCCCGCCTCTCCGGGATCCGACGAATGTTGGACGATGTACTTCAACGGTTCTCTCAACATTGACGGTGCGGGAGCAGGAGTTCTTTTCGTATCACCATCCAAGGAAAAGCTCCGGTACGTCCTCAGGATTTATTTCCCAGCATCTAATAATGCCGCCGAGTATGAAGCATGCCTGCATGGTCTACGCATTGCGGTTGAGCTTGGAGTTAAACGTCTCTATGTCTACGGAGATTCGGCTCTGGTCATCAACCAACTCAACAAGGACTGGGACACGACCAGTGAAAAGATGGACGCATATTGCAAATCGATAAGAAAGCTGGAAGGCAGGTTCTATGGCATCGAGTACATACACGTGGTCCGGGACAAGAATCAGGCAGCGGATGCGTTGTCAAAGTTAGGATCATCCCGAGCCAAAATCCCACATGGCGTATTCGTCCAGGACCTGCTCACGCCTTCCATTGAAGACGAAGATTCAATGACCGACAAAGTTTCAGACCAGCAATTAGTGGCTACGGTTCCGGTGCCGAGCACAACCGAGCCGCTTCCGACCACTCAAGAGCCGGACTGGAGAACGCCTTTCATCAAGTACTTGACAGATGGTAGCGGTTATATTGATCGAACAGAAAATGAGCGCCTGATGCGTCGTAGTAAGCAGTATTTGCTCGTCAATGGCAAGTTATGGCGCAAAAACGCTAAGGAGGAAATCTTGATGAAATGTATAACCCAGGAGGAAGGCAAGCACCTCCTAGATCAAATCCACTCCGGCTCCTGCGGCAACCACGCGGCCTCAAGAACACTGGTCGGTAAGGCTTTCCGAGCAGGGTTCTATTGGCCGTCAGCAGTGGCCGACGCAGAGAAGCTAGTCTGCCGCTGTGAAGGTTGTCAGTTCTTCTCCAAGAGAATCCACGTACCAGCACATGAGATCCAGACGATTCCAGCTTCCTGGCCCTTTGCATGCTGGGGACTGGACATGATCGGGCCTTTCAAACCAGCTCCTGGAAAATTTACATGCGTCTTCGTGCTAATTGATAAGTTTTCTAAGTGGATAGAATACATGCCTCTAGTACAGGCGTCCTCAGAGAAAGCCGTTGCATTCCTCGACCAGGTCATCCACCGTTTCGGCGTGCCCAACAGCATCATTACTGATCTGGGTACTCAGTTCACCGGGAACGCTTTTTGGGACTTCTGCGATGAAAGGAGCATAGTTGTAAAATACGTCTCGGTGGCACATCCTAGAGCTAATGGACAAGTTGAGCGGGCAAATGGCATGATCTTGGACGCATTGAAGAAGAGGATGTACAGAGAAAATGATAAAGCTCCTGGAAGATGGCTCAAGGAGTTACCAGCCGTTGTCTGGGGCCTCCGAACTCAGCCCAGTCGTAACACCGGTGTCTCACCATACTTTATGGTTTACGGCGCTGAGGCAGTCCTTCCACCAGATATAGCTTTCAGATCAGCACGGGTAGAGAACTTCGACGAAGGCAAGGTCGACGAAGTATGGGAGCTAGAAGTCAACAGCGCAGAAGAGAAAAGGCTTGATTCCTGCGTACGCACGGCCAAATACCTTGCTGTTTTGCGCAGGTACTACAACAAGAACGTTAAAGAGCGTTTCTTCGTGGTCGGGGACTTAGTCTTGAAGTGGAAGACGAACCAGGCTGGCGTCCACAAACTCGCAACCCCATGGGAGGGACCCTACATGATCAAGGAAGTCACACGTCCAACGTCTTACAGGTTAGCTCATCTCGACGGCACGGACGTACCGAACTCATGGCACATCGACAAGCTTAGACGTTTCTATGCTTAACTGCTGAGATATGTACTCTACTTGTATTTTCGATTTACTTTACTAAAGCAACTATGATTTCTCCGACCACTCTAATGTGTCACTCCGAATTTTATATTTATTCTAACTTAAGGCAGTACAAGCCGACCACCACTCCTTCTACGGTTTTCGGAGCAGGCCCTGTCTCCGGTTCCTCCCAACACGTGCACGGGATCTGCTCTCTGCGTTGCGGGTGATCGGCAGGTCCCCTCTGGTTTGACTTGTCTGCGTCCATGTATGCACAGGTCATAGTACCTCATACTCCGACCACATGCCAGACTAGGGCCGCACAAACTTTTCAGGATGACGTGTCGAGCAAAACGGTACAACTAAAACAGAACGTTAACACGTTCCCACTTAGTTACACCAACAAAAAATTTCAAGCTTAAAGTGCGTTTTGTATAAAACAAATAAGCTTATAATGATATACAGTTACGTTATTACAAGCTTGCCTGAAAAGGCTCAAGTCTACAATAACACAACTATATCCTCCTTCTACAGCTCTAAGCCTATTACATTGGCTGGTCGGGGCGCATGGCATTTACTGCTCGCCGCCTCCGATACCCTACTCGAGTCTTGGGGACTCTAGAGCTAGTCAAGCTGAAGGGGATGGCCCCGCCGGTGCCTGGCTGGTCGAGACCGCAGGCTTCGCTGGTTGGCTTGCAGCTGATGACATTTCCAGCTGGCTTGTCGATGGCATACCTTGCACAGGTGCTGTCCCACCTCCGCACAGGTTAATATCGCCAATTATCCTTGACGACAAGTCCAGCTGGGCCGTCCGGAGCTCTTCGGCCTTGTCTGGGTCTATCTCCTTCGGGTACCCAGCTTCCAAGCGTTTGAGATCAATCAGGGGGTAGTGAGCACGCACCATGCTTAGCACATGGGCGCCCGTGTACTCGCCCGCCTCCTTCACGAAGTCTTGGAACCATCCCCATGCTTGCTTGCACCTCTCGACCAGTCCGAGCTGAGGCGTCCTTAGCTCTTCCTCTGTGAGCGCCGGGTCGATAAGGTCGAGGACGGGCACAATGCCAGTTGCCATTTCTTGGCACCGCTTGCTCCACGTGTCCCGCTCCTCGACGGCCTTAAGGCATTGTGCTTTCCAGTCGTCACGCTCCTTGATCACGGCCTCAAGGTGCCTCTTGGCATTGACTTTCAAAACTGAAAACATTACAAGACATCAAACGTGATGACACGGCAAGGCAATGTGGGCAATTGAATGAGCAAGGCGGTCTGGAGTGCTTACTTTTCAGGTCGTCCTTCATTCTGTTAGTGTGGTCTTGGAGTTCCGACTGGCGGCGTGCCAATTTCTCGTTGTCCTCCTTCAGGCGACCACATTCTGCAAGCGCGCGGCTGTTCTCCCCCTGGAGGCGGGTCACTTCAGTTTCTAAACCTGCATTACAGCTATTACTGTCGAGAACAAAAAAAAAAAAACCACAAGTCCAGCACTTGCTATGATACGGTGAACACTTACCTGTTTTCTCCTGCTCTTTGTTTTTGAGCTGGCCGACCAGGTTTTGGTTCTGTGCTTCTTGATTTGTCCTCTCCTGGTCGGTGGCTTCAAGTTGGCGCCGTAGGCGTTCCACTTCAGCCATCAGCTCCTTATTGGTCTTCATGACTACTTCTATCTGGTCGAAGCACCTTTTTCGGTACCTTGCAGTTTTCATCATGTCCTGCATACAGACAAGCTATGTCAGACAGTTCGACTACACAACAGGTTTAAGGACTAAAGCCAAATATACCTGGACTTCAGTCACCAGGCGTTTGGCCGCTCGTTCAACTCTTAAGGTTTCCTCGGCCTCTGGGATCTCCTCGTGCATGACCCATTCGTCGTTCCGATAGCGCGACACATATACATGTTGTCGTCTATCTTGAGGACGCCCCAAGACTTCTTCCACTTCATCCTCTTCAGCCTCCTGTTCGGGAGGCGGCAGTGGTCTGGAGTTCGCAGACTCCACGACCACCAGGGCTTTCCCACGAGCCGTCGCGTCGGCAGCCTTGTTCTGGGCAACTTCTGGCTGTTGCTCCTTGGCTAGGTCCAGCTCCTGTGGTGCTGTGGTATCCGCCTCATCAGGGTTTGTGCTCGGAGCACTTGTATTCTGCTCGGGGACTGGCGTCTGGTCGTCCGCCTGTTGAGGCCCAGGCAGAGTCCCTGCCATGGGCTCCTCCACGGCTGGTTGCTGAGCAGTTTGTCCCGCCGTTTTTGGAGAGGACGTTCCGCACCCAGCTAGCTGGTCGGGGCTTTCGGTGGACGCCGATCTAATACATTCAGAGACAAATTCAGAAGACAATGTCATCCAATGCAAAATGCAAAGCTTACATCCAAAATATATATACTTACAGTTTTGACTTGCGGAAGGATGTGGCGAAGGAACGTCTCCTCGACCGCCCCTGCTCTGCTTGTTCGGCAGTTTCCACCGGGACTTGTTCAACCTCCGGTACGGGCGTCGGAGGATGATGCGGCATGTTCGCTTCGTCTGTGCTCTGTGTTGCCGTGGTCGGTGCTGTGACCACTGCTGGCACAGAGGAGCCACCCTGCTCCGACGGCCCCCACCTGCCTTCTCCTCTTTCGGGGGACGAGCCGGAAGATGTCCGCATCCTCTGCTTCGTCGTCCGACTGGGAGATGATGGCTTGGCGTCGTTTGCTGGCAGCCGGACGCTTGCCGGCGGCTCTGGTCGAGGCGTCCTCAACGGTCTCGAGTACCGCCCAGTGAATGCCGTCGGTCCTAGCGCTGGTCTGGGCGGTTGGTCCAGTAGCTTGCGGCCATTCTACACCGGGGGGGAGGCGACACAAACACTCCTGCCCGGTCACGGCCATTATACTGAGACACAAAATGAAGGAAAAGACAGTTATTTTCTTGATGCAACATGACTTTACAGTTAAAAGGAGGCGTCATTTACCTTTGGGGGAGGGCGAGCCAGCTTGAAGGCGTGTTCAATGGCGTTTAGTGCAACATAATTGGGATCGGCCAGGTTGAATAGCTCTCCAATCCTGGCCTTGATCTCCAGCTTGTCGAGCGGCTCCTTTCTGGTCCTCGTCGGATCAGCGCCTCCTTGGTACTCGAATCCGGGGTGAATCCTTTTCTGGCACGGCTGAATTCTTCGGCTGATAAAGTTGCCGACAACGCTCGGGCCATCAAGCCTTCCCCACGGAATCAACCCGAGTATTTCGGTGATCTGCTCCAAGTTGTCGGGCTTCTCCGACCAGCTGCTTTTCTTCTCTGGAATCAGTCCCACATCGCACAGAGTGATGGTGTTCGGCTCTTCACGGATGTAGAACCACTTCTTGTACCACTCGTCCAATGAGGTGTTCCAGGGGCAGTGCAGGTATTGAGCCTTCATTCCGTCGCGCAGGTTCAGGTAGACGCCTCCGGCGATCTTCGAGCCACCGCTTCCCTTTTTCCGAAGGCAAAACAGGTGGCGAAAGAGGTCGAAATGGGACTGGAAGCCACCATACGCCTCGCAGAGATGGATAAAGGTAGAGACGAGAAGAATCGAGTTGGGATGCAGATTGCAAATCCCAATCTCGTAGTACAAGCAGAGACCCTGAAGGAAAGGGTGCACTGGAATCCCAAAACCCCGTTTGAAAAAATCTTCAAAGACCACAATTTCACCTGGTTGTGGATCGGGGAAGCTTTCTCCTTCGGGTGCACGCCATCCCGCAAGTGCCTTGTTGTGGAGCACTCCCATGGCGACGAGGTCCTCGATGGTTTGCTCGTTGCTCCGCGACTTCCACCATTCCTTCGCCATGACCCCGCCTTTCTTCTGGGCGTCTCTCTTCGCCATTAGTTCGTCCTTACTAAGTGGGTGGATGCGGGAGACCGAGGGGATTGGTGATGATTTTTGGGGAATAGGGTTTGGCAGGAGGAAGAAGAAGGTTGCGGCGGCGGATGACAATGGGGAATGGTGCGGGTAAGTTACCAGACCTACATTATATAAAGCAAAAGGGGCACCGTCGTTTCGTTCTCCCGAGGATATTGGGAGTCGTGCGCACGCGCCGCAGACGGTTGTTCACACAACCTCGAAATCTGCGCCAATAAACGCGCTCCTTCGTTAACAGTGTACGCGCCTCTTCGTTGATGGTGTAAGAGGGCCCACACTGACACACCTCAATACAGGTGTCACCGACTGTTTGCCAAAAAATAAAAAATAAGAATAAGAAGACAGAATGACGTACTATACCTATTTACTTTTTTGACCAGACGTGTCAGACTGGTCAGACTGGACTTGGCGGAGAGTAGAGAAAAATAACTACACCAAATAATAGTACAAGCAGCGCACGCGATCGTGGATTTGCTCTGATTGTGCTCGGGTACGGCCCAGACCACTACCGTGCTCGGGTACTGTCCGGATCACTTTTGTGCTCGGGGACTGCTCCGACCACGGTTGTGCCCGGGGGCTGCTCCGACTATTACCATATTCAGGAGCTGCTATGACAATTGCTGTGCTCGGGGACTCTCCCGACCACTTCTTGGAGTTTTGCTCTCCTCGGCTACATGTGATTTGTACTCACATACAGTTGAGAGACATTTATTTTGGCCTTTGCTACAAGGCTCATGCTTTGCATTCCAGCAAGCTCGGCGACTACGTAGGTACGACGCACCTGCCGGTGTATCTCGTTTGGCATGTACGGTAATTTGATTCTTAACTTCAGCGGAGTTTCTTTTTTAGACCCTGGCACCACGTGCCTACGTCACCCATTACCAGGCTCGGGGACTAAGTGGGCACACTTCACCTTGCGGTTAATGTGTTTGCTTGAATCGGCCCTTGAGCTTTGGATGATTAAAAGGATTATTAATATATATGCTCGGGGACTGCCCCGACCACTGCTTGAATAATGGTTCTCCTTGACTACATGTGATTTGTACTCATATACAGTTAAGAGACATTTCTTTAGACCTTGCTACAAGGCTCATGCTTTGTCTTCCAGCAAGCTCGGGGACTATGTCGGTACGATGCACCTGCCGATGCATCATGTTTGCCTGTATGGCAATTCGGTTTTCAACTAAACTATGAATTCTTTTTAGACCCTGGCACCACGTGCCTACGTCACCTCCTACCAGGCTCGGGGACTAAGTGGGCACACTTCACCTTGCGGTGAATGTGTTTGTTTTTTCGACCCCTACGCTTCTGATGTTCAAGGACGCTATGTTTCAAGACCACTTACATTTCTTTTCAGAAATACAAGTGGGCACACTTCTCAGGACAGAAATCTTTTCTTTTTGTTATAAGAGCACCATACATTCTTCGGACAACCTACTTCTCCGGTGATGACGGTGGTCGGAGGCGTCAAGGGTCCAAGCCTCGCTTGTCGGAGAAGGTGAAAATGGCGTGTCGCAGCATAATACATGATGCTCGGGGACTAGCTGTGGGGGTATTAACCCCTATACCCTTACGGCTAAGCTTGGGCTGGCCCGGATCGATGGGTTCAGTCCACCCGAAAAACGACGTGCGGCTCGGTCCACCTGATCGGAGTCCCGCACAAGGAATCAAGACGGATTTGGTGACCAAGCAGGATCCTAGTCGGTTAGAATAGGAATTCTTGTCCGGCTACATATGGCAATTGTAACTGACTAGGATTAGTTTCCAGATCTGTAACCCTGCCCCCCAGACTATATAAGGCGGGCAGGGGACCCCTCTAAAAAACATCTCTCATTGACATACAGCAATACAAATCAGACGCAGGACGTAGGTATTACGCCTTATTGGCGGCCGAACCTGGATAAAACCTCGTGTCTGTCTTGCGTCACCGTCTTGTTTGGGGCTTGCGCATCTGTCTGCCGATAATCTACTACCTTGGGCATACCCCTAGGTAGACTGCCGACCATATTTCGTCGACACTCGGCAAAATCCCAAAAACACTCGGCAACTGCTTTGCCGAGTATAACACTGCATACAACACACGGCATCTGTGTGTCAGCAAACAGCTATTTGCCGAGTGTTTTTTATCACGCACTCGGCAAATGATTTGCCGAGTGTCAAATTTGACACTCGGCAAAAAAAAGTGGTTTGCCGAGTATTTTTGGAAAAACACTCGGCAAAGGATTATTGTTTGCCAAGTGTTTTTGGGAATTACACTCGGCAAACCTATTTTCCAAAGAAAAAAATAATTTTTTTCTCAGCATACCATTGTTGTTTGCCGAGTGTTTTTCGGAATTACACTCGGCAAACCTATTTTCCAAAGAAAAAAATAATTAGGAATTACACTCGCCAGCTACCATCTATGTGCTGCTTGCAGTAGCGCAAGAACCGTCTCTCTTTGGTCATATTGTTCCAAGTCAATGGGAAACTGCAAGAGGCATGAAACTTTCATTAGCAACCAAATTCCAAGCAATCCAAAAATAGATCACACACAAGTGAGAAATTGGCTCTTCAAAACAAGCTGCTATCACTTCCCAATTCGCTATCATACATGACAATTTCCAATACACAGACAGTTTCATGCTAATTAGAGAATAATTTGCAAGCAGCCAACCAAACAAAAAACTGAAGGTCTGCCAGGAGATCCACTTCACTGACTCTAGCAGATATAAGTTCTGGAGAAGAAATATAAAATTTATACAGCTACAGCGAGATGCACCTGCTGCTACTGGATCCTACGCTCATGTGCCTGAAGCAGGAACAAGCAACGAACGGAGGGAGTCGGATCGAACAGCCTGGGAGCCGCGGACTGCTTCCTGGAGTTCGACTCCTTTTCACGAATCAACCAGAGAAAGAGAAGAAACACAAAGAGAGGAGGGAGCGTACCAGCGCAGGGTCTTTGGACCTTGAATCCGGTGGCCCAACAACGGTACCACACCGGTGTGCTCTGTCCGCTAGCGAGCACGGACTCGGGCGCTGGGTGCGCTCCTGCGGACGCCGGACAGAGCCGACGGACTTAAGCAGAAAAGGGACGCGACCAAAAAATTCAATGAAAACTAATCAAATCAAAACGAATCGCTCTCAAATTTTGCACAGGCAATCACAGCGGAGGAGGAAAGCTATTCTCAAGAAATCATTGCCCAATTTGAACTCTGCCTCCGGAAAATTCAGATCGAAGCCAAAGAACGAAAACTTTTCCCAAAACCGAAAATCAGCTCTCGTCTTGATTCAATCGAAATCATTTATAGAGCAACATCAGCACATATCATTGCACGAATAAACACCCCCAAAACCTCGAATCAAACAGATCGAAGCAAGAACGAAAAAGGGGGAAAACTAGAACACAGTAGCACGAAAATCACATACGGACACACGTGATGAATCCCGGAGGACAACAGGAGCATTCGAAGATTGTTGCGGCGGCCGGAGGGGAAGAGGGTGGCCGGGAGAGGAGGGGAGGGAGGCGGTGCCGGCAGGAGGAGAGGGGGCGCTGGGGCCAGGAGGAGAGGGGAAGAAGAAGGGGTGGGGACGTAGGAGAGGGGGCGCTGGGCGCCCGAATTTTTTACTATTTAGTCCTTTTTTTTTTTGAAAGTTTCTCTCAAATAGATCCCTGGCGGAAAGAATTTCAGAAATGGACCTTTGGCTCGGCGCCAGAGTGACTGGCACCGAGCTCGGTGCCACGGTCACTGGCACCGAGGTCCTGGGCACGGGAAAATGGCCTGCCAGGGGCTCGGCGCCAGACTGACTGGCGCCAAGCTCGGCGCCATAGTGAATGGCGCCGAGACACCTGCATTTAATCCAGCCTGCACTTCTTCCCCGAGCTGAATTTTGGCTAAGTCCCTAAATTTACCGTGAGATGGATATATAAAATTTTGGCTAAGTCCCTAAATTTACCATAAGATGGGCAACTTAGAATTTGGCTAAGTCTTTAAATTTACTGGGGAAGCCACAGATGACAGATGAGAGTTGCTGGCTGCTGCGAGTTCCTCAGGTCGTGGTCCCACCACCATGTGACATCGGACTGACACCGACGAACCACCATGGCGCCACCCAAAAGCCTCATTTGAGTGAGCTCGTGGTCATATCTAAGAGAGAACATGCTCAACTCCGACAAATAGATCTGTGATGGACAACCAAATTTTGTTAGGAGTTGTTGCGCTCTATTGAGCGATATGGTTGAGTAGGAATGATATGGTGTTTAACAAGGTTAAAGCTAATTTGACAAATTTTGTCAGGAGTTGTTGCGCTCTATTGCGCTCCATGACAACAAAACAAGTCTTGTCAAGTTTGGACTTAGCCACATTTCTCAATATCCAAGTCATGGTAAAATTTTAAATTTGTCAATGTCCAAGTCATGGTAAAATTCTAGTCTCTAAGTCATAGCAAAAATTCAGACTTAGCCATTTTTTGCATATGTCTGTCCCACGGTAAAAATCAAATTTGACAATGTCCAAGTCATGGTAAAAATCCAGGCTTAACAAATTTCAGCATGTCCATCTCATGGTAAATTTATGGACTTAGCCAAAATTCTAAGTTGCCGGTGACTGTGAGGTAGGGTGAAGTGGCGAGAAAAAAACCTGAGACGGAGGAGAAATAAGAGGAAGAACGCTCGGGGAAGAAGTGCAGGCTGGGTTAAATGCAGGTGGCTCGGCGCCAGTCACTCTGGCGCCGAGCCCCTGGCAGGCCATTTTTCCGTGCCCAGGACCTCGGCGCCAGTGACCGTGGCGCCGAGCTCGGCGCCAATCACTCTGGCGCCGAGCCAAGGGTCCATTTCTGGAATTCTTTCCGCCAGGGGTCTATTTGAGAGAAACTTTCGAAAAAAGGACCAAATAGTAAAAAATTCGGGCTGGGCGCCGGTTAAGTACGATATTTTGTTTGTTTAAGAGCACTCTGCAAAGTTTTTTTTTATTTTTTGCTTCTTCATTTATTTTTTGTCGAGTGTTCTAAATTTAGGCACTTAGCAATGTTTTTTTTTATTTTTTTTCTTCTCCTTTTTTTTCAGAAAAAAGATTTTTTTCTTTGCCGAGTGTCCTAGATCTGGGCACTTGGCAAAGTTTTTTTTTTCTTCTTCTTTCCAAGAAAAAAGATTTTATTTCTTTACCTAGTGTAAAAAAAACACTCTGCAAACCCTCTCTTTGCCGAGTGTTTTTTTTTTGACACTCGGCAAACCTCCTCTTTACCAAGTGTTTTTTTTTTGCTGAGTGTTTTTAGCGCAGCACTCGGTAAAGAACTTGTTTGCCGAATGCCCGAGAGAATATACTCGGCAAACATAAAAACACTCGGCAAATTTGACGTTTCCGATAGTGACTCCCTCCGGTTTCCTAAAGGATATCATTTTAAGGTTGTCGTAAGTCAAACATTTTAAACATTAACTATAAATAAATTCTTTTGGGTTGAGTTTGAAAATATGAATATGATGTAGGTAGATTCATCTCGAAATGTAGTTTCATAAAAGTGTATATTGACTATATTTTATAGCAAAAAGTAACGGTCAAAGTTATTTTTGTTGAGACCGTGTTGCTGTCCAAAACGACATCCTTTAGAAAACCGAAGGGAGTAAGTCATAAGTTTAATAGTGTCATACAGGGATTGTTTTCTATTATTAAAAGTGATCCACGAGAAAAACAACTAAGATTCTGCTTACATGTAATCCTACTTTCCATTCTAATTTTCCCAAAGTCAAACCATTTTAAATTTGACCATGTTAATAGAGACGAGTATCAACATTATATCTATATAACACCAATTTCATACTATGTATGTATATTACATAATGAGAGACTATTCCTTAATTAGCATGGTTCACCTTAAATAAATAAGGGGTACATTTGTAATTTGTTGAATAGTGTCCTAAATAAAAGTCCTAAAACATAAAGAGATTTTCTGCACGAAAGGAGTATATTTTACTATTTAATTTTATCATATCCCAATAGTTGAATGCGTTCACAATGGTAATAATAATAGCAGCTAAAATTATGTCGCCAAGAGTATCAATGATAGTTTGTTTCAGATCCCATATTTCATCCAAAACAATAAGTATGGAAGGAAGCAGTCAATATGAAGAATGTAGCAAATAAGAGCATCTCCAAGAGTTTCCAAAATCCACTTTAAACCTTGATTTTTTGGCAAGATTAAAATAAAAACACTGCTGTCCGACAACTCCAAATCTCAACTCCTAATCTTTTTGCACTTAGGAAAATTTACCCATTCATGCATAAATATACGCGTGCTGGACGTGGAAGAAGAATATAGAGTAAGACAGGGTTCTCAATACAAATGTATAAGAGAGAAAGAAAGTATAAAAGTGGTTAGGGTGATTTGGAAATAGTCTACGATTCCTGCTACAAAATTATCTTTTATATTTAGGAGTGAGATTTTGGAAACTATTGGAGGAATCCAACAAATATGCTCCCAACTTCTTTTGGGCCTTGAAAACTCATTGATTTACCAATTGGAGAACTATTGGAGATCCTCTAACATGCTTCTACACATGACCACAATGTGATTGAAAATACTTGTCTGAGGCACCATTGTTTAGTGGATAAAGAAGTGTATATCCTTTCCTCATCACCAAAGGTCATAATTAGGGACAAAAAACGAGGGCTTAAGAGCCACAGTCTTTATCATCATAATTGCTATAATCCTCGTCACCATCAAAATTGTAGTCTTCACCACCATATTGTCATAATCACCCTCATCTTCATGGCTGTAGTCTTTAGTTTCTTACAACTATGTTACCTTATTGGAAAATATGCTTTTAGATAGGAGTAGCAAGAGTTGGCACAGTAAAAATCTCTTTATCCCCAGCGGTGACCATGCTGTTAAAATAGTTAATTGTCAATATGCAATCTGCTTGAAACTATTGCATAGACATTATCATACTTCATGAGTCGTACATGACACTACTAAAAAAGTATTTGTAGAGACGCCTCCTTTTTTCAATAGGGATGTCTCAATCTAAAACCGTCTCTAAAAATGGTTCCTAAAATGAGCTACCTCTAGAAACATATTTCTAAGAAAGTCAGGTATTCTCTGGCTCCTCTACAAATACACCTATTTTTAGAGGCAGCTCTAGTTCCAGATGGAGAAAATTTTTAAAATTTTAAAATACAAATTTTAAATGTGAGAAAAAATTTAAAATTCTAAATGTGATTTTTTTAAACAACCTCAGATGGAGAAATCACCAAAATCAAAGGGGTAGATCTCAACTATATCAACAAATTTTTAGTTGAAAGCTTTTTCATTTGAATTCATTTAGGATTCCAAATTCTCATTTCAAAATCGGATGACTATAGTACGAGGAAAAACAATCTCTCATATGGAAGTTACTTGTGGATGGACTGGTTAGGGATATATGCACAAGACATGAGGATGCGGGTTAGATCCTGTGGCTGTAAAGCGTGCGTTTTTTGCGTGAAAAATTAACTTATTATTATGGGATATACACGCAGCGTCGAGGTCATGCTCTCGATCGATCTTGGTGAAGACGTCGCGTCCATAGTGGTTCAGGTGCTGGACGAGAGCACGCAGCTCCGCGCCTACAGTTTCCTCTAGTCCGACAAAGAATGCACAGACCATGGGAGGCTGCTCCTTCTCCTTCACAGGTGGCTTGGGTTCTTGCAGCTGCAAGTTCCTGAACCGGTGGGCGATGAAGTCCAGGTCACCGAAGGTGATCCTCCCGTCTGGCTGTATCTTCTTCGCGCCATCGTCGAAGTTGAAGATGATTCCCATCTGAAACACAATATCATTCTGTACGCGAAAGGCCCCTACCTGGAGCCAACTGTTGGATGATTTAGCTCCGGCAATGCCTAGCAACGAATTTGCATAAGAGAACTCAGATGGTAGCACATGAGACACAAGGATTTATACTGGTTTAGGCCATGGTGGCGCATAAAACCCTAGTGCAATTGGTGCTACTGCTCTTTTTGTATTTGTATGCTTGGTTACGAGGGTTGTTGCTCCTAGTTACCTAGTAGATGGGATGGAATGAGATGGTGGAGTCAATCCTGATCGCGGGGTCCCTACCCTCCTTTATATAGGCAGAGGAGGTAGGATTACAATGAGGGCGATCGGCTAACAGATTAGATTCGTAGTTTGTTACATGGAAGGCGCAACACATCGGTTCTATCCTACCATTGATACAACGGCGTCGGACATCGTTGATACGTCATGATCTCCAAGATGATAGATTCGTCTAGTCTTCATGGGCTTCATCCTTCGACGTCCTCCACCCGCCAAATTAAATGACAGGACAGATATATGGTCGGTAAGGGTACCCCAAGCCCATATATCCAACAGGCCCATTGTGGCACGAGCACAACCTGATATAATGGTTGGCCTGACTAAGCTTATTACCCCACCTTTATGTGTATAACAAGGCAATCCTCCTTCCCCAAGCGCTTTGTCCTACATCCCCAAACCCTAATCGTTTTCTTTTTGCTAAGGGAAGGGGATTATGTTAAGACTCACCATAGTACATCCCCAAATTACGCATGAAAAAATAAAAAATAAAAAATGCATAATATTCTATCTAGATTCTTCCATCGTCTTCTTCCCCATTGGCTTTCTTTGATACAAATGATGTTCTAGATGAACAGAGTCGTGTTGAATCCAACAACCTACCCCAAAACAATAGACATGCCGCAAGATCCAATATTTTGGAACCAATCTAAAATGCATCTAAGTCGATGAAAGAATATCGACAGTTGCTTCATCGAGTACAACATAGGATGTAGATTCGTCACCTCCAATCCTTGATTTTCTCTCTGCGACCATCGAGGATGAGATCGATAACCGAAGTAATTGTCCTCGTTGGTAGTGCCTAGGTGCACCCCTCCCCTTTAGATAATGGCCACAAATTAGCCGTCTGCCGATGAAATCAGCGCCTGCAACAACAATCTCATCGTGGCAATCATTGAAATCATCGCAGGAAACAAGATCCCGATCGAGAATCATCTGATTTCATCGGTACATTTATTTGAACTAAACTCTAAGCAACTAGATATAAAAAGCTGTGGAAAAGAGATAGGTCTCCTATCCTTCTTATCTCCGGCTGACGCACTGGAGAGGAAGAAGGAGAGGGCCCTAGGGGGCGGCGCGGGGCAAGAGCTGCGTGGGCAGCGTTTTCAGGGTGCGGTGGCTGACAAAGCTATCCAAACCCTAATCATTTCACCCTTTGTTTGGAAAAATCAGAATCGTTAGGTGATTGTTAGGCCATTCAGAACAACTAAAACCAAAGTTGTTCTTGGGTTAGGCCTGACACGTCGAGCAAAAGCACATGAGTGCCATGAAGTGCTTATATTACCCTACTATTTATAAGTAGTAATGCAAAAAAGAAATTACCGTATCGCATAACAGATATGAATAGATACCAAATTAAGCTAAAGAAATAAATTATATTTATCACACCATTTGCAGAAATATGAATAGCGCTGTCAAAATATTTAAATATTGCCTTCATTCAAGAAATCAGAAATCATTAGCACATCATAATTGACTAACTCGTCTTAGGCTCAGAATTTAGTAAAGTAGCATATATGTTGGGGGTGTATCATATGTTAAGCACCGGCATTGGTGTGTTTGTAGCCAATTACATAGTATATAGGTTTTTGAGACAATGTTTACGGACAATTGTAGCGTCAAGAGACTCTTTTGTAAATGCAAGCCCCGCTAGGGGAATAATGGAAACCTCCCTCCCACCTCTCTTATAAAAGGGGGAGAGTGGGAAGGTGAAGGGGGATTCTGGCCACTCACTTATTTAGTCCTCTCTTTCTCTCCACTCCCACCTCTCCCATGTTTCGTCATAGACCAACAATATGCATATGAAAAATCCTATTATGGTTCCATTCAGTAGGTCAGATGAAACAATGCACTATCGTACATGGGGAGACCACATGATTTTAGTCATTTTACCACAAAGCTCATAGAAGTAGAATAGATAATTATCTTTCAAATGTGTCCAAAAATACAGTCGTAGTCACAATACATAGAACCCCTCTTTAACATTCTATCCAATATATCAGGGACCAAATAAAAATAATTTATCAACATATTTTTGTTAATGGATCATCAGAACTACTAGCCTAGCTTCAAGTGTGAGTACCCTAGGCCCCATGAACACTCGAGTCCACATCATGTCTCCTTGTCAAGATCCAATCCTACAAGCTAGGTACTACAGTGGTTCAACGTTAGGGTGACGCCCTACGTGGTGGCACTCTTCCTCTACGGCAGCGTCTTCTGCTTCGGTTTTGTTGACTCTATCTCCATCATCATCATCGTCAACACCATCATCCTCTACAACCTCGATAGGATGCCTACTTGCCCCGATAGGGAGGCCAGCGCCACCGTTGTTGTTACCGAGGCGAAGCTCAAGGATTTGTGGCGCTGGACTTTGGACGGGTTGGTGACCTTCCTCATGTGCTTCTTCCCCTACCTCGCCCACTGCGAAGCCGTACGCTACTGACTTCTCGCTGACGTCGATGTCCTCGCCGCTTCCTAAATCATGCGCTGTACCACCACATGAAGAATTTCGAGGAATCATCTCATGCCCTTGTCATTGCCCTCAAGTGGGCCATACTAGCCGCTAGGCACCCCGACCCCGAACATCTCATCGCTACTTAGTTGTACTTGTATGAACATCCTTCCTCGGTGCTTGATAAATTAACCTCCATGGTGCGCCGATGCTCTACTTCTCACCACTTCGTGGTATCTCACGGCTTTTCATTACCCTCGTCTTGCTGCTTCCTGTATGAGCAGCACATGTGTTTTATATTGGAATAGTTGTTAATAGAATCAGATAATCTATTTGTTACTACTAAAATGCAATGACAAATGTTTTATGTATTTGACCGTTGATTTAATATATTGATATGGGCCTTTATGTGATGTTAAATGGGCTATCCTAATTCTTTTTTTTGTCTATATGGACTGTTAATCTGAGGCGTGCAAAAATAAATTGGCCAAAAAATAATAAGTTTGTGGGCTGTTAATATGAGCTTAAATAGAATTGGGCTTGGCCCATTATAAGTCAGCTTATCTTGTAGGCTTTTATAGGCCACATTTCAATTTTATGATGTCTCAAGAGTTCACCACCTCAGTTAGCCATCCTACGTGTCATTTGCTTACATGGGAAGGTCTAAGAACTTGTGACATAAAATCAAATGCCATAAATGTTTGTGACATCCAAACTCAATGCCATAATGTTATGACATGAACAGCATGCCAATCTGGTAGGCGTAGATCCAAACTTTGATTCTAGTGCTTTGATGAGTATCACCGCCATATTTCCAACTTCCTTGGGTAGGGTAGGTACTCTAGACAGAGGTCTAGACACCAGTGTATATGAAGCCTTCAAGGCCACTGCTGTCGCAGCACGCCACCACGAGCTAGATGATCAGGTGAACCTTCTTGTTTCATGTAACCACAAGTTTGGTTCTGTATTGTCACTGCTTCACGGTGGTTGTCAGCTTTCCTCCAATAATGTCCAGCAAATGGTGAGGCTACTGTGTCCTGAATCTCCCTACAGTGAGTGTTGATAGTCACTAACATCCATTTTGACTATCAACATTTCACCCAAAAGCAAAGTAAATGAGGTAAATCATCATCACATGTGCTTAATTTGCTTTATATTTCACCTAGTTCCACTTTTACTTGGAAGTTTATTTGTATGCAAGAAATTTTCACAAAAATGTACAAAACAAGTGCATAGGAGGCAAATGGACATGGCAGAGGGGATTGGGCCAACATGGCCATGACGGGCGACGACGCCAGGTGACGTCGCCCGATGCCCCCTAGGCCTGCCACATCACTGATCCATGAGAGAAGCTAGGTGGCACCCCCAGGAGGCCTCCCACACCATTGATCAATGTTGGTTTGATCCAAAGGACGAGGTGAAGCTCCCTTGGATCCATGGGCTCACTGTCATCCACTTGGAGGGGCCAAATTGACCTTCTTACCGCCTTACCTGCGAAAGCAACTGACTTACCTGCATGAAACTGCCTTTAGAAGCTCATCTAGCACCCCATTGGATGGAGAGGCGGTGCAAAGGATGGTCGGCTGACTCCCCTAGGCGTCGCCCGACGCCCAAGGCACCCCAACCAACTTTCTTGAGTGCCTATAAGTACCCCTGCCTCCTCTACGCACTATAAATGGAGGTGTGGAGCTCGGTGGAGAAGTGCCCCATACATTCTCAAGCATTCCAAGCTTCATCAAGTTCTCTAGCTTAGAGTAGCTCTAGAGTAGTAGCTTAGTAGTGGAAGTAGAGCTAGAGTGGAGCTTCTTTGGAATCTGGAAGGGTCTTCTGGGTCTGGTATAGCTCCTTTATAATTCTTTCATTTAGCATTTACTTTATTTAATACTTTATTTCTAGTACTTTATTTAGTATTGTTGCTTTGCTTTGTTCAAGTACTTGTTCATCATTAGTGAGCTTAGGTGCTTGTATCTTGGCATTAGTATAATAGGTAGTTTTTGTTTAGTTAGGTATTTGTTAGAACCAGTTCCACCGTCTGGTTAGGGTAGGTAGTTTTTGTTTAGTTAGGTATTTGTTAGTACCAGTTCCACCATCTGGTTAGGGTACTTTGATCCCATTTCATCGGAGCTCAGATCAAAGTAGTAAGTTTATAGATTAAGCGCGGTGCTTAGGCTATAGATTACCTGTGGATACTGCTAGGCCTTCGGATAGATTGTGGTAGGTGGCAGGTTGTGACAGTCCTCCCACTTATCTATTTTACCTCTAGTTAGCTTGCTTGCTTGTTTACTATTCACTTCTCCCATCCATCCACCTTCACCCAACATTTCCATTCACCACTTAGGCTAAGGACCCTCTGCCCCTTTAGCATTTCTAGCCACCTACGTTAACTCAGCCTCTCGCCTTCCTTTGGGAAAATATAAATTAGACATTTGGTTCTCACCAAGCGAAGTGCTACACGATAGTTCTGTGCGCTTGCAAAATTTCACCTATAGACATACGAACCATCAACAATGACCAGCCACTCTCCCCCTTCCCCCTTAAAACATATTTATATGAGCATACAACCCCTTCCCCCTTAAAACATATTTAGATGAGCATACAAGGGTATCCAAAAAAAATTAATGCCATGTTGAATGCACATAGCCACCATTCTCAAATGAGTGTACCAGGTTCACAATATATATTGTTTGAATAGTCAGGTCTCAGGCCAAGTGTACTATCCCGGGTAGCACATTTGCTCTTCACAAGTGAGTTTGAACACATGTCAATTTCATAGTGACTTGTAAATACACACAATTTCAAGTTGGTGAAGCTTCTGAGCTATTTTTGCTGAGCTTAGTAATGATGATGATGAATCTAGTGCACAATCCTTTTGCTAACCTATCTACTCAGTCCCACCATCATGTTCAGGTCTATCTTAACAATGATAAAATTATATATTTCTTATATCTCACTGCTTATACTACAATCTAAGGATAGTGCAATGTTAACGGTAGTTAATGTCAATCATAAACCATCAATATATGCTACATATGATTAAAATGGATCATCAACATAGGTGTAGTGTTTTAAACTAATGAGTTCCACAAGTTTTGGTGATTTTGTGACTATAGGAGGATTTAATCAGAAAACAGTCAATGTGAACCTATTCGTTAGAGCAAATCATGATCATATGTGACGAAACTGACTTAGAGGACCCCCAATCCACCTTAGAAGGTAAACTGATGAAGATTGACCTGAGGTGTCAGAGGGTGGGGCTGGCCAGCCCCACCTGTAGGCCAGCCGACCTTCTGGCCCCACCCGTTGGCTCCTGCTTCAAATGACGGTTTCCCACTGCCTCTTAGAGTCAATCTACGCCGTGGATCAAGGTCGGTTCAGATCGAGGGTCGAGATGATGAGTTGCCAGGGATTCATGGGCCCATAGGCTGCTTTGTGACCCTTATAAAAGGACCACCCTACATCCTCCAGAAGGGATGTCAGCAATCAAGAGAAGAATAGTCCACTACATTTGGTGCCATCCTTTGTAGATAGAAAATAGTGAGATAGAGAATGAGCGACCAGTTTGGAGGAAGTGTCAGCCTGTCAGTGCTCTCTCTACGGCTTGTACCTTGGCGGATTCAAGTTCTACTTGAGCTTGCTTCTGAGACATCTCTGGTAATCAATTTTTTATTCAAGTAAGTATTGTGTTTATATTGTTCATCAGGATTGCAACTCTTTTGAGTACTTTAATCCTTGTACCTCTTGGGTTAAAGTAGTATTCATAGTATAAGCGTGGTGCTTAGACTTCGGTTATTCATGGATGCACCCTGCATTCTGGATCGGTGGTAGATCATGAGGGTGATAACCTCATTGAGTCCTTTGTAGTCCATCTCCCGTCTGTAGACCAAGTAGGACCCGGTTACTTCAGAATAGCATACTCTGTTTATGTTTTTCCTTAGTAATGTCCCTAGTTGAACACTAGAAGACATAGCTTACCAAAGTTAGAAGTAGAAAACCTTAGTAATCCTCTCTACGCTCTTGTTTATCCTTAGCCTTGTTGCTATCCCTGGTTAAGTTAGACTTAGTTAAACTCACACACGTTTCCCTGAGTTCGATATTTTGGAATACTTCTCGTGAAAGCTATAGCAGTATCTGTATGCTTGTGGATTAATCTATGTGCGTCTAAAATATACTAACATGCAAACAATTGAAGAAAATGTTCATGGGCAGGAAAAGGAGTTTTGAGAAGATGGTTTCTAAACAACATCCATGCGAGGAGGAGCCTACAATGATGAAGCCAAACTACACTAACATGAGCATCATTTGCTACAGCGATCTCATAGCAGATGGGATTGTAGGTCTGAAGGAGGATTGCCTTTAAGCTAACGTGAGTATTATTTGACACATCGATCTCATAGCAGATGTGATTGTAGGTCTGAAGGAGCCTTTAAGCTGATAGTTTGATGAGCCTAAGAGTGTTATGGATTTTAGCTGCATGGTACTCACAATGGATGACTACACTATCAGTGATGATTCTATTACTACATGGTGCATGACTAGAATAACCAAAATAGCTAAATGATGCATCTTCCTAACCTTTCACTACTAAAGATAGATGATATATTCCCAAAATCTTAATTACAAAATTACATCAATCTAGATGAACGATGGAAATACAAACCAACATAGATCATAATGTCGAACATTTCATAAATGTACATCAATTTTGTATGAACACATGACCGGTATTTTGTTATGTTGTTAAAATCCAATAACATTTCCCTGCATTTATTAAAAATATCCATTGTGACACTCATTGTTAAAAATGGAAATGTATACATGGAAGCTACTTGCCATGCAAGATTCTAGAGCTAAGTTCACGGCAAAGAAAAGAAAAGACTAGAAAAATATAGGAGGCTTTGGAGACTAAAGGTATAGATATTGCCATGCATATGGATAAGGTGATGGCAAAGTATGGAATAATATTGTAGATGGTGGATATATAGCTCACCATGATATATGGCGAGTGTAGAATATTCTAGAACTAGGATATTTTGTGGGGAGTGTTTGGATGGTTGCCGCTCGGCACCAGTCCAATGAATAATATGTAGGAGTGCACTCCACCTCCAAGGTGACAAAGAAACAAAAGTCATTTGAAGAATGGCATAAGTAGCCACAATGGAGAGTAATAAGTAGCCACCTTCATGGATTGTCTATTTGACTGCTCATGTAGTTGTGTACTGGTGTGTATTATTCCACTTTGACCTAGTGCTACTGTAGTGACTAGTGACTAGTGAAGTGTGAAAATCCAAAATGTTTTTGCCAAGTGCATAAATGCTGCTGTGATATTTGCTATCTTTTTCCATTTTCAAATGGCTGCAATTTGTGATTATTAACAACTACTACGGTGATCTAAAATTACATTTTAGATATGCCTGCTCTAAATATGAAATATAGTTACTGAATCGTTGTAGGTTTAAGTTATTTGAATGAGATAAATTAAAGATAGAATAAAGGATTATAATTTTGTTGAATTATCTATAGGTGGGTGATCTTGAGAGGCACAAGCACCTGTTCTTTTGACATCCTAAAATTCACATGTAGCGACCAGATGTGGAGAGGAGGTGCAGATATAGTTGTTTCTTAAAGTTATTATTGTTATTATTAATGTGGTCCTATGTTGTACTTTTTTCCATCCTTCTATAGTACGATATGCCGGTGATTTTGAATTTGACATCAAAGTAAATTGAGACAAGTTACTTGGTGATCTTCCGAATCAGCGTATCATTAAGAAAAGAAATATCTAGCATGTATCGTCAATTTTCTTGTTGCAGAGTGTTTGTACTGCTAGATATTTATTTTCTTAATAATACGCTGGTCCCATGAAGAGTATTAGATATTTTACTTGCAGGGAGTGCATCCAACATGCATTCGCCAAGCATATGTGTTGGTGATATGTACCTAGGGTAGTCAGTGATGTGTACCTAGGTACCATAGCCACAGCCAGGGTACCTCACCGGTGATATGTACCTAGGGTAGTCAGTGATGTGTACCTAGGTACCACAGCCACAGCCAGGGTACTTCACCAGTGATATGTACCTAGGTACCTCGCCACAACCATAGCCAGGGTACCTCACCATATGGACATGTACCCAGGGTACCTCACTGCATGGACAACAGCCTAAGCCCAAGAGGGCTACACGTACTAGAAGCCCAAACCAGTCGGGGTATCTCATCTACTTGGTGGAAGGCATAGCAAGATGTACTTAGAAACCAACTCTATCTGATAGATTTTCTAGTAACGAACTTGGAAAACCGACATGCAAACCGATTGAGACTCTATTTATAACCCCCCACCCCCTCTTGCTTCACTTTCTCCTGCATCCCCAAACCCTAATCATTTGATCATTTCACCCTCTTTGTCACTCCCCAAACTCTAATCATTTTGACCTCTTTGTTGCTCCTGCCTTCTACATCAGCGGCATCTTCCTCGCGCTATATATTTGTTTTGTAGAATGAAATGGATTGATCCATCATCATCAGATTTCTCATAATAAGTTAATAATTAGTACTAATATGGTTTGATTATTCAAACCACACCCTATATATTTTTCAGTTGCAGCCATGCACTCATGCCAGGGTGCCACTGTTGGACTACTAGGTCTTCTCGCTAATCATACGAGTCACCAGGGACACCCAACTATTCACTTCTACAGACAACAGGCTGCATACAATGGTTATTAATTTGGACTTGTTTCTGTTATTATATGACATAAATGATAAATAAAATGGAACGATAGAAACTAGCTAGATTCGCATGCATGAAATTGATGGCTAGTTACAGAAAACTACGTAGCCACATGCAGGCTCATCAGTTGGCCGCCGGCGGCCGGTGGCTCGGCGGGATGGCCCCGAAGGAGATAACCTTCTGCGGCTGGGTGAAATTAATCACGTACACCACCGCCCTGTACTTGTAGTCGTCGCCGTCGTCGGGGGTGCCGCGGATGGACGCGTCGATGATGAGCTCGTAGTTGCGGGTCATGCTGGTGCACTGGCCGACGCCCTGCGCCTTGGCGCTCTCCACCTTTTCGAAGTGCATCACGGTATGCTGCTGGTCCACCGCCCAGCTGCCGAGGTTCTGGATGAAGGGGTCCTCGGGGTGAGCCACCGTTCTCCATGGGCAGAGGTAGGGGTCGGCGGTAGCCGGCGAGGGGGCCAAGGCGCAGACAACAGCGGCGACGACGACTGTGACGAGGAGGAGGCTGCAGGTGTTCATGGTCGTCATGGCTTCTACTAGCTGTGGGCGTGATCAGGGAATGAACACGGAGGACACTTAAATAGTGCTGCTCCAAGACAACATGAGGCATATGGTGCATGCATGCACAGAGGAATCAATTGTATCCATATCCGTCTAGCTATCTACAATTTTATTCAAATCAATGCTGATGTGTGTGATACTGTACGTGAGTTAGCCATCAGTTAAAAGCAATCAAGTAGTCGGATGCATTTCCAGGTAAATGCTAATGGGGGATTCGATTTCTTGATTTATATGCCTACTATTAGGAAGAAATTAAAAGATTATTAGGATATTATGGTTAATTCAAATTTCAGCATAAACGGTTGGTGTTGATAGAGCAGTATAATTACTAACTTCTACTGCGCTCTCCATCCCAACATTGTATAATGTGGATGAAATTTAATTAATAAAATGATTCCTAAATAACGAGTACTAGCAAGCATAGATATATAATATGGATTAAACTTAATAAAAAGATGTTTAAATAACACATACCAGCAAGCATAAATTGATTATATAATGTGGATGAAATTTAATCAATATTTATTATTTTCACCAAGATGACCCAATTATAAGCACATAATCAGGGCCCAAATAAGGCGTATTTGCATACATGAAACAGTGTCATACCGGGCATAAGTGCATTTTCTTATGTTAGAGGTATTTTGGTCATTTTGCGTGTTAGTTAACGGTGTTAGTCTTCAAACTAACGGTAATATCATATAGACAATGAAATTCGAAGACAATGTCAAATAGAGAAGTCTAAAGTTTTCAGGTCATAAGTTTAATAGTGTCATACATGGATTGTTGTCTATTATTAAGTCATATTATGAATGTATATTACATAATGAATCTCATCGTAATTATTTGGTATCATAAACATTGATATTCTTTTATATAAAGTTGGTTAAACTTAAGATGATCTAGTAAGTTCTAACAAAACTAGAATGACTTTGTCCTTAATACCGAGGGAGTACATATATGTATCTGTATGCTACAAATTGTAGCCTTCCATGTAAAAACTAGAATGACTTTGTCCTTAATACCGAGGGAGTACATTTGAACACTCATTGAGTTTCTAAAATCCACTCGCAATCTTGACTTTTTGGCAACATTAAAAAAAACTGCTATGCAACTACTTCAAAAAAAATATTTCCGCATTTGGGAAAATCGACCCCTCGTGTGGAAATATGCGCGTGCGTATCAATCAGCCAATCTGGAGGTGGAAAGACGTTGAGAATAATAAAGAGTAGACAAGGTTGTCAATAAAAATACACAATTCTAGGATTCCTAATACAAAATTGCCTTCTATATTAGGAGTGAGATTTTAGAAACTGTTGGAGGAATCCAACAAATATGCCCCCAACTATTTTCACCACTAGGAAAACTCATTGATTTGCCAATTGTTTTTTTTTGGAACAATTAGAGATGCTCTAACATGCTTCTACATATAACCATTATGTGATTAAAAGTACTTGTCTAAGGCAACGTTGTTCATTACACATTAAACAAATTGTTTAGTGGATAAAGAAGAAGTGTATATCCTTTCCTCATCACCAAAGCTCACATAATCAGGGCCAAAATCATGAGCGCCTTAAGAGCCATAGTCTTTATCATTATAATTGCTATAATCCTCGTCACCATCAGAATTGTAGTCTTAAAAAAAAACCATATTGTCATAATCATCTTCATCTTTAGTCTCTTACACCTATATTCCTTATAGAAAATATGCTTTTAGATAGGAGTAGCAAGAGTTGGCACAGTAAAAAATCTCTTTATCCCCAGCAGTGACCTTGCTGTTAAAATAGTTAACTATCAGTATGGAATGTGCTTAAAACTATTGCACAGACATTAGCGTACTTCATGAGTGGTACATGACACTACTAAAAAGTATTTGTAGAGACACCTCATTTTTCAATAGAGGTGGCTCAATCTAAATTTGTATCTAAAAATGGTTCCGGAAATGAGACACCTCTAGAAATGCATTTGTAGGGGCAACCGATATTTTCAGCCGTCTCTATAAATGTCCCTATTTTTAGAGTTGGCTCTAGCAGCCACATCTACAATGAATTTCTGGAGGTGGCTGGATCAAGAACCGCCTCTAAAAATAGGTGCCGTACAGTAAAATTCATAATTTTTTCAAACTAAGACGGATGAAGATAAACTTTATGTCAAAGTTGTAATCTCGAAGAGATCTATAACTTTCTAGTTGACAACTTTTTCATTTGAAATTATTTGGACCTAGCAAATTTTATTTGAATTTTAATTCGCACATTTTGAAATTCAAATGTTTTGAATTTCTAAACGACCTTAGATGAAGTAACAACCAAAACCAAAATTATAGATCTTGAAAATATATAAATCACTGCAGTGGAGAACTTTTTCATTTGAAATATTATATGGTCCAAAAAAATTGTTTGAAGTCCTTATATATTAAAATTCAAATTTTTCGGATGTTGGATGGAGAAATGACTAAAACCAAAGTTATAGATGTCAAATACTTACAAAACTTTGTAGTTAACAACGTTTTCATTTGAAATCATCTATCTAGGAAAAAATATGTTTGAATTTTTCATATTTGAAATTTAAAATTTTCAAACGATCTCAAATGGAGAAATGACCAAAACCAAAGTTATAGATCTCCACTATATCAACAACTTTGTAATTGAATTCCAAGTTCTTATTTGAAAATCAGATGACTGTAGTATGAGTGAAAACAATCTCATATCGATACAAGTGACTTATGGTTAGGGATATACACGCAAGGCCCGTGGTAGGGTCTTGCCGGATCATCAGCGTGTCACCACCCCTCGTGTCATGGCCCGCACAACTGGATGGTTTACGGTGGGCTGGCCAACTGGATGGTTACAATTATGGATGAAAACGGTACGGATATTTATTCGACCGTCCGTTCGACCGAGCAAATATGAACACTTATCTGAATAGTTACTTGGATATTCGTAATTTTTTTCGGATACGGATAATAAAACAGATATCTTAGGCGGATATCAAATACGAATGTAATATCATCGATATCCGGCGGATATCGGATAGTCCGGTTAAGTATCGGATATATCCGGATATTATTCAAACGGATATTATCCGGATATTATTCAAACGACCTTGGATGGAGAAATGATCAAAATAAAAATTGTAGATCTCAAAAAGTTATGAAACTTTGTTGTTTACAACTTTTTCATTTAAAATCATTTAGTGCTTCAAAATGCTATTTGAATTTCAATTTCGAAATGGTTAAAGAACGTCTATTTCTCTTTTTAATCTTTGGCTAAAACTTGTAACTAGTTTTTCTCCCTCGTACTAACTTCAAATTTGATAATTTTTTTTTCTAAAATTTTCTAAAATCATGTTCTATCAATTTATTGTGTTCTTATAGCTATTATTATGTTCATCTTTTCATGTGACTGTATTCTATCTATTTGAATTTTGAATTTCAAAAAATAGCAACTTCAAACGTCATTTTCAAACATTAAATGACTTCAGCTGAAAAAGTCATGAACATAAAAGTTGTAAAACTCAT
Organism: Miscanthus floridulus; assembly: GCF_019320115.1. Taxonomy (NCBI): domain Eukaryota; kingdom Viridiplantae; phylum Streptophyta; class Magnoliopsida; order Poales; family Poaceae; genus Miscanthus; species Miscanthus floridulus. Next base: position 30,344,305 of record NC_089594.1, read on the forward strand.
CAAGATCTACAACTTTTATTTTGGTCATTTGTTCATCCGAGATTGTGGTAGTAACATTGTTCACAAAATTTACATATCTCTCTTGTAGTTTCATAAACTATAAGAGAGATGTGTGAGATTCGTGAATAATATTACTACCACTATGTCGGATGAATAAATGACTAAAATAAAAGTTGTAGATCTCAGAAATTTATGAAACTTTATAGTTGAAAACTTTTTTATTTGAAATCATCCTGTCAAGGAAAACTACATTTGAATTTCTCAAATTTAAAATTTGGATTTTTCAAACGACCTCAGAATCTCAGATGGAGAAACAACCAAAATGAAAGTTTTAGATCTCAAAAAGTTATGAAACTTTGTTGATTACAACATTTGAATTTGAATTTGTTTAGGGCCTCAAACAATATTTTTTTGCTTTTTTTTCTCGAATTGTGATTTTTGAAATTGGGCCAAAATATTACTTCTTGGCCAAACGGCCCAATCCTCTATAACCCTAGCTAAGCTAGCTGGCCCATATATAAGTTCCCACTTGGATATATATATATATATATATATATATATATATATATATATATGTATGCTGCTTTTACTCAATATCCGAATAGATATTTGTATCTGACCTTCTCCGAATCCGATTCATACCGTATTCGATACTCATTATTCGTATCTGTAACCGAGTCAATCCGTATTCGTATATGTATCCGAACGCTATCCGTGTCCGAATCCGAACAGAAATATGAAAACAAATATAATATGAGTGATATCCGTTCGTATCCGATCCGTTTTCATTCATAGATACAATGCACGTACTATCTCCTGTTGGGCCAGCCTATGCGGCAATGGATGTTTGGTAAGATAACACAGAATGGCCACGTGGGCCATCAAATAGTTTTGCTGGCTGGCCAACAGCCTATAGCGAGGGAAAAAATTTATAACAACTTTTATTATGTAATACTATGTTGATTCTAACTCTGTTTGCACCAATATTACATTTTCTATTAAAGAGTATTATAAAATGAGATCCACGTTACATGTACTTAGTCAACTTTAATACTAGAATGTGCGGCACATTTTAAATGTTATAACCTATGTTTGTACTAATGTGATGACTTAGTGACTTATTGACATAGCTACTAGTGTGCGCCATATGATCTAGCGGAGGACTTTGTGACCTTGGTAGATCATCTAGTGAGCCAAACTAGACTTTGTGATTATCTAGTTTACCAAGTCTCTATGATGCACTGTACCATATGATTCGGTGGGACTGTATGACCCGCTAGTGTATCATATGTTGAAGTAAGTTATAGAATATTCTCTATATAGTGCCACCATATGATCTGCCGGGGTCCTTTTGAGTCGCGGATCATCTGGTGCTCACTGTGTGTGCCAACTTGTTCTAATGGGTAGTAGCTGGTGGCCTCTTCACCTTCTATATATATATATAAGTGCTACTCCTGACTCATTTGGAGTTGCACTTCAACCCCATTTTACCCAACTCTTAGAGAAAGAAAGAGAGGCGTTTGTGAAGCATTTGGAGAACTACACAAGCCAAGAAGTGAGATTTGAGTGTTAGCCCAGAGTGGCATCAGCGTTCTTGCTCAACTTTTCTGAAGATGAAGCTTGAAGACTTGTTACTCTCTTAGTATTTGGCAACACCTAGATGGCCCCGGCAAAGGACTTGGTGATCTTCCTCAGTGGAGCTATTGTGAGGAGGCTCCAAGAAGGCTTGTATATGGTATTGAAACCCACCACCCTAGAGTGACGAATGGGTATTCACTATGGGATATGCGTGTAACAATATCTTTGTTAGGTGCTCCAACATGGTTAGGGGGTCATGGCACACTACCCCAGATCTGAACATCACTGCCGGTTCAAAAACCCACTTCACTGCCGGATTTTGAAACGACAGTGGCATACCAGCAGTGATGTTGGGTTGACATCACTATCGGTCCTTAAAAACCGACACTGATCTACAGGAAACAGTGTCGGTTGCTGGATCCACCCGACAGCATCTAGTTGAACAACACTGCCGGTTTGTAGTTCCAACCGACAGTGACGGTTGCTTCAAGAGTGTCGGTTCTTGGCTCAAGCCAGCAGTGTTGAGCAAGCCTACACTGTCGGTTCATAGATCAAACCGGTAGTGTTGTCGTAAATATCAGTGTCGGTTGGTGGATCGAACCGGCAGTGTCGTTGTAAATATCAGTGTCGGTTCATGGATCAAACCGGCAGTGCTGTAGTAAATATCAGTGTCGGTTCTTGACTCAAGCCAGCAGTGTTGAGGAAGCCTACACTGTCGGTTGATGAATCAAACCGGTAGTGTTGTCCTAATCATCAGTGTTGGTTCATGGTTCAATCCGGTAGTGTTGGGCAAGCCAACACCGTTGGTTTGTTTCTAACCGGCAGTGATGGTTACGACAACACTTCCGGTTTGTTGCTAACCGGCGGTGATGGCCCGTTCGTATATTATTGTTTTATAATTTATTTTAATTTATATTTTTTCGTGAGATCGGGTTTCGCTTTATATACGCTACGTAGACAACAGGTCCATCAATATTAAACATTACAAATGTTATGGTTGCAATTCAAATGTTCTTATCTAGATCTCAATCCCTCAAAATAAAAAAGAAATGTTCTTGGACTTCTTACAATAATCTGGCGAGACGCTCTGGGCCATACTGGTCCTTATACTTCACGGATTGTGCAATGGAAAATACTCCATCTTTTTCCAATACCTCGGCTAAGATGAATTTTGTCAGCTCCGATTGTAGTGCGACAATCTCCATCTCTAGCAGCCTTTCGTGCTTAAATTTCTTGCACTGACATTCAAAAAAGATGATATCCAAAGAGGAACAGTAAATTATTTTGTTGAATTATTAACAGACATAAATGAAATGGGGATTATACACAATAACTTATCGGCTTCTTCCGATTTCCCGCCGATGTAGCGAAGCATTGCCCACATTACATAAAACCCGCATTCATTATTTTCCGCCGGCTGTGATAGGTACTTCCCCTCCATTTCGACAACCTTGAATTGGACCGGCTTCCCACCGATATGACTTCTTCGGACACTGAGCAACATTAAGAGGAGAAACATTAGAAAGCGGGTATGTGTGATTAGAAAATAATATGTTATTAGGATCACTTACTAATTCAGCACTGACACCAGTGCATCCAGATGATGAAATGGTTTTTTTCTTTGACTCCCACACCTCGAGTAGATTTTTGGCAAGATTAACACAAATGAAGACGAAATGGTTGCTGCAATCACAGAATCCTAATTATCGAATAATCTTAACGAAAAAGAAGCATAAAATTAAAAGCCGAGAACATATACTCGCAGTTGTAGGCTAGAAGTATGTGGGTTTTCTTCTTCATCGTGAATTCGTCAAAAATAGCAATCAATCTCTGTTTCAGGTCTTCCACATCACACCCATAGAGGCCTAGACATGTCCTCTCATTGACTCGCATGGGGTCCAAGAAGCCTATGTAATCCCATTTGCTTTTTAGAATACAAAATTTTGCTATACACCTATATAAAATCATGGAAAGTGCTCAAAAGTTAATAATTTGTGTCTCGAGAGAGTAGTTAATTGTAATATCGTGCGTGTAGGGTACTTACATAGTCCACAGTGTCAACAGTTGAACATCGAGATCGTGTTTCTGGTATAGCTGGAACAAGCACCCCCACTCGACATCGAACTTCTCTTCTTCAGGATAATTGAAAACATGTGGCGAACGGATAATAACCTCAAAACCAAAGCTGTACGTCTCTATTGAGCCATGTAATATTCATGTAAATGGCGCATATATGTTGTTAGATTTTTAAACTCATGATCGGGAACCAAAAAATTACCCCTTACATACTTCATTGCTGGTGTTGCCGTCCCTTGTACATCATAATAGATGGTCGCGGCCTCTTCCATGGTTAATCCTGGGTTGTCTTCAACGTACTTCTGTATGTTCCTTAAATCTTTATTGTGTATTTCTTCATCTTTTGTTGTAGCGTATTTATTCTGTGTTTGCCTTTCGAATTCGGACTTCAACATAAACGAAGGCAGTGAGGCACAGAGATTGAAGAAACTAATACAATCTTCCTTCTTGATGTGTGCTATAAATTTTTCTTCCATCAAGGAGGTAACACTGCCACTGAACGGCCTTTTTCTTTTCTGTTGGTCCACTTTGGGAACATTAGCGACCGAATCCAAAGACCTTTTCTGTGACTGCGAGGATGTCCTTGATCTTGTTTTGGGCTGAGGTGGAGGAGGAGGATGACGACAAGAATTCTATTTTCCCGGCGCTGATGAAGATGGAGTCGGATGAGGAGGAGGAGTCTCTTTTCTCGGGGCTGATGAAGATGGAGTCGGACGAGGAGGAATAGAAGGAGACCTCTATCTTCTCGAGGGTGATGGCTCTAGATAAGGAGGGGAATGATCTCTGTTGGGAGATGGTGAGTTATCATCGCGGGTGGGCGAAGACTCGTAGTCGTCCTCATCATCAAAGGACAATTGGTGGTCAATTTTAATGAAGCGCTTGCGCCAGGCCACTTGAGAGCCCTTGTTATGACCAAGTTTCGGTCTGTCTTCCGCTACGAGGTACTCAATGGGTATTTTGTTATACTTCTTATCAAGTATTCTATCAATGGTGACACGAGCGTACCCCAGTGGAAATGGGCGGCCATTAATTGTCCCGTCTCCCACAGGCCAGGCCTGGCCGAGCGCCATCATGTCCTTTGTCAATTACTAACGGATGTACAACCTGACATTGATGGGTTCAGTGATGTCGTCCACCGGATGAGGCACATTCGCCTCTTCTTCATCGAGCGGGGTCGATCCGCAGCCGCTGCGACCCCTAAACTGTGGGCTAAAGGCAGTAGGAGTAGGGTTTTGTGGTACTGTTGACCCCTTGGACAACAAAATTTGCTCGACTCGCGCTTCAACGGTCGCCTCAATCTGTGCTTCTTTTATGTCTTCCATCTCTTTTAGTCTCCTCAAATACTCTGCCTCATGTTCCTCTCTACCCCTCGAGCGGCTCCGGTAAGTGTTAGATTCTTGGGGGAATGCTAGTTTCTAACGAACAACACCGGTTCTTCTAGTGCGACCAGGGTGCTCCTTGGTTCCAAGTGTTTGGGTGAGCACGTCTTTCTCCCTATTAGAAGTGTGAGTCCCTTGCCTCACCTCCTCAGTTGCCTGGGAGATCCTCTGGATGAGTTCACTCATGGGTAGATTTGAGGAGCTAAAGCTCCTGTCCTCGGCATGCCGTACATTCCTCCCCATATAGTATATTACCGATCTGGGCTCCCAATTGGTGGTCTCAACCTGAATGCCTTCCTCAGCAAGGCGATTTATCTTTTGAAGTTCTGCTTCAAATTCTGGCATCTTTTTGGCGTAGCCACGAGAGCCGAGATGATGAGGATTCATCGCTTTCTGTGAATTCTCCTTATTCTTCCTGCTTAGTTCTAAGTACTCCTCGGATAACCTATATTCCTTGAAAGCTTGCCAGAAGTCCTTCTGCTTGCTAAACTATCCACCATCGAAATCTAGCTCTTTATTTTGGAGGACAAAATTCTTGTACAATGTCCCCTTGAAATTCTTGAAGCATGTTCCCATTATTTCTTTTGCTTTTTTCTTGACTAACTCCCTTTCACACTCAGCTGGGAAAGTGAAATACTCTAGGATCTTGACATCCCATATGTAATCCATCTCGCTTTTAGGAACCCTCCACCGGTCATCATCTTTCCCAATCCCTTCCTATACTTAATCGGGATGAAGTCCCTAACAAGTAACCCGAGGATAGTCTTGTATCTGGTCAAAGCTATAGGCGGTGAGAGTGGATCCCTGAATTCATCAAACTTAGTAATGTGCCAGTGTGCATTCCTACCAACAGGAATCTTTCACACGCCTCGCTTGTATCTGGCCTTCCTGCTACTCGAACCCTCTGGCTCCTCGGCTGGCGGAGGCTCCTGCTAGAGACACCAAGTAAGGTATGACCCTCTCAATTGATTAGCGTGTGTGGCTACATAGTGACATGATACCAAAGTTACCTGGCCATCTTGGTCATTTCGACCCAGATTGAGCAGGCCAGACGGGGTCCATGGCTGCTCGTTCTCACCGACCTGATTGACACCATCACCGTTTGTCGGATCATGCGGCTCTCCCGTCCCAGCGATATCAGCCGCTTCTTATTGCCGATCAGTTCTTCGACGACGGGGTAACAGGCAACGATGAGTCATGGCTGTGACACGATCGTGGTTAGTTTTGGCCACAGACAACTACTAATAGCATATGTTCATATATATATATATATAATATGTTTAATGCAAAGTCTAATAATAAGTCCACATACAACAAAGTCAAATAATAGCATATGTTCACCTAGAACAAATTCATTGTTTGATTGACCACATACAACAAAGTCCACCTACTCTTCTACGAAACTAAGCCCACATCAACTTCCAAATAAGAAAAGCGATGACCATAGCCATATATAAAAGCATGACATCTTTCCAAGACCAAGCAGCAATTCTCCTAATCTTCACATCTCCGGCGGGTGGCTTCTCTTTGATCTCCAGTGCTAGTGGATGGCCATGGTTTGCATTCATTGGACCATAGTAGGCTGGTTACCCATGGTTTGCAAGGTAGGCCGGATGACTATAGTAGGCCCTCAAAGCTTCATCTTCTATGTTGTATTTTTTGTGCAAATTACCAGGGTAGCGATTGACTTGAGCATAGCAATCTTCCTAGGTTCGATAAATCCCATGCATGTGACCAACATGCACTATATACCATGCCATGATTGCCTATACATTTAAGTAAATTAGGTTGTCATTAAAACATGATTCTTATATAATTTAATATATTTACGAATAACACATGACCATTGCATAGATAGGAGTGTTTGGAAAATAGCTATTCATGTGCCTTAGTAATAGTTGTTAGATGTAGGAAAGATATAAAGAATATTTTTTATTCGTTAAAAACCAAATGATGATTTAGAGAGCTAGTTTAATACTTTTGGATATACTCCTAGAGATGTCTAAGAGTCTTCAGTCTCACTATAAATCCCCCAACCATCGGCGTGAGGTTCTTTCACAAGTATCAGTGCATGTAAGCATCTTTCCAAATTAGTGATACTTTGATCTGAAACTTACATGGTTGGTAGGGGCAAATATGCATCTCATACTATCCCAGGAAAGTGACATGCAAAAACTCATAATAAGATAGGATTGTTGGAAAATATTCCTAGTTTAATGCACAAGACTACATAACTATGTATTACTTGTAATCTTGCATAAGTTAATAATTATGCATCTTTATGCGGATAGCATGGAGAAGATGGTTTCACATAGAAAACGTAAGTTTGTTTCACAGAGAAAATACAAGTACTCCAAAAACAAACTACCATTAACGTTCAAAGAGCAATTTCTGTCAAGTATAACGAGTCCCTGCTATGTTTATCCTGGTAACCAAAAATAAAATTACGCTTTTGTTCTTATCAGTATACTAATGAATAGAGCTGAGCAACATGCTACTAAGTAACAATGTACTACTTACTAGCAATGTGTCTAGAAACACAAAGAAATAGATAGCACACACTGTGTGGCAAACCTAGGTTCTAGCATTCACAGCTGCATGATCAAACCATATGACAGCACACACTGCATGATCAAACTGATTCAAGTAAGCAGCTGTGGGACATTTCATCAGACACGTAGCGGGCAGTGAGCCACGCACTCACCGTGGGGGTGGGAAAGCAGCTGTCTACGTGCTCCTAAAGGCCTCAGCAGTGCTCCGAACAGCACGGTGCTCCGAACGGCGTGGTGCTCCGGCTTGGCACGGACGGCGCGGTGCTCTGGCTTGGGGTGGTGCTCCGGCGTGGGGCAGTGCTCTGGCCTGGGGTGGTGCTCCAGCGTGGGGCGGTGCTCTAGCGCGGGGCGGTGCTCTGGCATGGGGCGGTGGACGGCGTGGGGTAGTGGACGATGTGGGGCGGTGCTCCGACACGGGGTGGTGCTCCGGCGGCGCAGGGGGAGGGGTTGGTGTGGGGTTGAAATGAATTGGGATAATTTCAACCCACGCCACTTTTATAGCAGTAGCTCATCACTGACGGTTCTTCTTGTAAACCGACAGTGATGGGAACATCATTGCCGGGTCACTCCCCAAACCGGCAGTGATGTTCTATAGCAGTTAGGTGTTAAGTTAGGTGTTAAGTAGGATAAGTTTTCGTTTTCTTTCGAACTCCTCCTACTGGCGCAACGGTTAAGACCGCTCAACTTAGCCCCCGAGACCCTTGTTCGAGTCCCAGGCGGGTCAAATTTTTTTGTTCTATTTTATAAATTATTAATTTATTTCAGGAAATAGCTCATCACTGCCAGTTTTGCTTGTAAACTGGCAGTGATGGTGTACATCACTGCCGGGTCATCCCTCAAACTGGCAGTGATGTTGTGTAGCGGTTAGGGTTAACTTAGGTGTTAAGTAGAATAAGTTTCCGTTATCTTTCGAACTCCTCCTACTGACGCAACGGTTAAGACCCCTCAACTTAGCCCCCGAGACCCGTGTTTGAGTCCCAGGCAGCCCAATTTTTTTGGTTTAATTTTATAATTTATTAAGCGGTCTAAAGCTCAAAAATATAAAATAAATGTGTTGCATCCCTGAATCGAACCGAAGCCTACAAGTTCCAGAGCAGTGGACAAACCATTGAGCTATCGCCTAATTTCTGAATGTTTGAAGGAATTTATTTCTTTGAGTGATAATCTGTCCCTGCTTTGCGCGTAGGCCCCTTCAACTCCCCGGCCACACTGGTCGCGCAGTTCCCATGAAGAGCCGCTATTTTAATTACCAAACACTGGTCCATTGGCTGCTCGCGCCGGTTCCCAAATGCAGGCACGCTCCCAACGCAGGCGCAATGGCGGTTCAATGGCGTTTCCCAATGCAGGCGCGCTCTGTTTCTGAGGGGAGAGCCCTTCAGTTCCCCACGAAGAGACGCCGCGTTTACACGTCCATTGGCTGCTCGCGCCGGTTCCCAAACACAAGCGCGCTCAACGCAGGCACAATGGCGATTCAATGCCGTTTCCCAACGCAGGCGCGTGCTATGTTTCCGAGGGGGTGCGAGTTATTGCACCGTGATCAGTTCCACACCGACATGCCTATATAATTAGCTAGGCCCCCATGCACATAGTCGGCCGCCACACCACCGCGCGTCAAGAAAGCCAAGCACTGCCCTTCCCACGCACACCTCGCCCCAGCCCTCGACATACCCACCGCCACGCACAATGCCTCGCCGCTTGAAGACAACATGGGCGAAGCTCAACCCATCGTCCTCACGTTGCCCCCCGACTCCACCGACGCCGTCATCCGAATCGGACCTCGAGGTGAACCTCGAGGACGATCCAGACCGGGAGACCACATTGGAGGGGGCACTGGAACCTCTTCTGGTGGAGGAGGTCGTCTTCAATTTGTTGGAGACGGCTCGGAAGGAGGAGGAGGACCGGCACCTCCGCGCCATCGCACAGAAGGAGACCGACGACTGCATCCTAAAGCGCGTCGTCGAGATCTCTAAGGAGGATGAGCGCCACCGCGAGGAGGAGGAGCGCCGCCGCCAGGAGGAGACCGAGCGGCGTCTCACGATGGATGCGGAACGGCGGTGCCGGCGCAGGGCTGAGCGAAAGAAGCGCGAAGAGGAGCACCGCCGCCGGCAGCTGGGGGACGACGCATGCGGCAGCACCGGCAGTAATTAGTAGCACTAGTGATTAATCAATGCCTTTATATAGGGCGATGTAATAATTTACTGGTGCTAAAAAAACCATGTTGTCGAATCCTTTGTTTAATCATCATCACCTGAATTGGGTTGATACTTTGCATTGCATGACCTCTCGTTTTATTTGCTTACATATTGAATGTTGCATTTTGTATGACCTCATTTTGCTTACCTCGTTTTGCACTTCTAGATAATACCATGTTGCAGCGTGTCTGTCATATGTCACATTACTGCCAGGCCATTCTTTAAACCGGTAGTGATTTCTATGTAGTGGTTACAGAATAAGTAACTTATCTTTTCCCCTTATTTCGAATACCTCCTACTGGTTCAATGGTTAAGACCCCGTAACTTAGCCCCAGATACCCGTGTTCGAATCTAGGGCGGCCCAATTTTTGTTGTTTAATTTTATAATTTATTAAGCGGTCTAAAGGTCAAAAAGATAAAATAAATAAATCATGGCATGTACTAGCGTACCGGTTAAGTGTCTGAACTCTGTGGGCCAAGACCCGAGCTCAAACCCGAGGGCTGGCACAATTTTTTTTAATTTTTTATATATTACTGCTGGTTTTCAAAATAAACCAACAGTGATAATAGGCATCACTGTCGATTTCCTCTCATCACTGTCCGTTTCTTGAAATCGACAGTGATGTTTATATATATTAAAAAAAATTCTTTCATATACTGAATAAATAGAAGCATATGTATTCCTATATCAAAATGGCTTGATTTTTTTTTGGCAAGCGTGTACACCCAAATTAAGATCCCACACAGGATCTTAGGTTTTTCTAATCATTTTTTTATTAATTATATTTTTCTGTGTGCTGAATAAGACAAAAGAGGGTGAATTTCATCTTGGGCCCAATAGATTTATTCATCAATCTTCACAAAATTCTTATTCCTAGGGCACATTAGATCTTGTGTAAAAGTTTGGCGCCATTCTAGATCTTTTTATGGGTAGACTCAGTTCAACCTATAATTAAACGGTCTCATCGTGCGAAAATTCAATTAAACCTCAGAAAGTAGCAAACCTTCTCCGAAAAATCTCAAACTTGGTGTTTCCTTCACACATGGCACGTGCAAGTCTAAGAAAAAATTTGAGACCAATACGACACTGGAATGCCTATAAACCACAGAAACCTTGATAACCTATGTGTATAGTCATAGTTCGATGAAAGGGCACATGTACCTCTGTGAAGCATGTATACTCCGCCTATGTAGACATGGCTTGAAATTTTTTTGGCAAGCATGTACACCCAAATTAAGACCCCACACAGGATCTTAGGTTTTTCTGTTCATTTTTTTATTTATTATATTTTTCTCTGTGCCAAATGATACAAAAGAGGGTGAATTTCATCTTGGACCTAATAGATTTTTTAATCCACCTCCACAAAAAACTTATCCCCAGGGCACATTAGAGCCTGTGTAAAAGTTTGGCACCATTCCAGATCTTTTTGTGGGTAGACTCAGTTCAACCTATAATTAAACGGTCTCGTCGCGCGAAAATTCAATTAAACCTCAGAAAGTAGCAAACCTTCTTCGAAAAATCCCAAACTTGGTGTTTTCTTCACACGTGGCACGTGCAAGCCTAAGAAAAAGTTTGAGACCAATACGACACCGGAATGCCTATGAACCACAGAAACCTTGATAACCTATATGTATAGTCATGCTTCGATGAAAGGGCACATGTACCTCTATGAAGCATGTATACTCCGCTTATGTCGACATGGCTTGAAATTTTTTTGGCAAGCATGTACACCCAAATTAAGACCCCACACAGGATCTTAGGTTTTTCTGTTCATTTTTTATTTATTATATTTTTCTCTGTGCCAAATGATACAAAAGAGGGTGAATTTCATCTTGGACCCAATAGATTTTTTCATCCACCTCCACAAAATTCTTATCCCAAGGGCACATTAGAGCCTGTGTAAAAGTTTGACACCATTCTGGATCTTTTAGTGGGTTGACTCAGTTCAACCTATAATTAAATAGTGTCGTCGCGTGGAAATTCAATTAAACCTCAGAAAGTAGCAAACCATCTCCAGAAAATCCCAAACTTTGTATTTCCATCACACGTGGCACATGCAAGCCTGAGAATAAGTTTGAGACAAATACGACACTAGAATGTTACACGAATTACTTGCATGACAATAATTAAACACACAAAGCCATACATATTAAAATTAGAACCCAATTAAACTTTGACCTTGAAAACCTAGCTAAATAAACATTAATTACTATCGGAATCACTGCCGGGATCGATCGGGCCACGCACACTAACATGCCTCTGTAGCCATATATGGTAATTGATGTTACGAATTATGTATCCGCTTGTATCGATGAAGTCCAATGCCCGTATGAGTGCACTCTCTCGTGCCTCACAATACCAAAAGAATGGTCGGCCATAGATGTAACCTACTGAACGACCACTACCCCTGTTAGTAATCCTTATGCAGTACTGACGTCTATCTATAGTGAGCTGGCCGAGGTTTCCATTACAGAAGTCCCAATCGTACCCAAGTTGCTCCGTAGCTTGGTCTAGAACGGCCCACAAGCCACATGCAGCATAGGTAAGGTCCTGTAGCGCAATCTGCATGCAGAGAAAAAGAAATAAATTAGAGAATGTTATTACAATAATAAACAACAAATAACCACGACTCAGGTATAAGTGACCATTTTACCACATCCGCATGGTTGTAGCTCACAAACCATTCACTTGCTTGCGGGACGGGGATATCACCAGCATTCAAAGCAAGTGCCTTGAAGTGCGAGAAATCAGGCACATCATAGCAAATACATCGAAGTGCCTCTAAACAGATGCGCACGGCAGTTAATTGGGCGCTTATCACGTCCGGGCTCTGTATTCTGGTCCCATGGATATGGTCCCGGTGATTTAAACCTCTCATAGGGATGAAAAAACTGAGTTCACACATCCATAGCCGACCACTTGCATTAGATGTCGTGTTCTCGACAATGTCTGAGATAAAGAACCAGCTAAGTGATGTTCGTAGCCAATCTATTGGGGATATAGTCTACAACATATATGCATGCAACAATGATATTAAACTAATTATAGTTATTTGTTAGCATCAAAAAACAAAAGATGTTGGAAAATATTTCATACAATAGCTGGAACAGGGAACCGTGGAATGGCCACATTAGGAGCGAATGGCTCATCGCCAGGGTGGAAACCTGATTCTTGTGGTGGGGGAGGTCCGTTGTTCATACCACCTGATCGATAAAATGCAAAAAAATATGAACATAAAATATATGCACAAAAAATTCTTCCAAGTAAAATGTGGCAACATAATTAAATATAGATCGAATGCAAGGAATAAGAATATATATAAATGTAGAATGCAAAGAAACATGAATATAAATATAGATCAAATGAATATAGATAGAATATTGGAGAAGACAACATATCAATATCATTGAAAAATGCAGGAGCCATGACCAAATCACGTAGAGAGAGTGGATGTCTTGAGAAGTGAGAGTGAAAAGTGAGAAATGAGACTGAGCGAGTTCGTGGGTGGGTGGGATCGATGTATGTGGTCGGTAGTTTGTTTTATATAGGGGGTATGGACATCACTGCCGGTTTTTAAATAGAACCGACAGTGAAGGTGGATATCATTGCCGGTTTTTAAATACAAACCGACAGTGAAGGTGACTATCACTGCCGGTTTCTACATAGAACCGACAGTGAAGGTGCATATATGTAAAGAATATATTTATTTAGATACTACAGTGGGAAAGTTTTAACAACAACGATATATTTATTTAGATAGTAATGAAATACATCAAAAAATTACAAAAAAATTAGAAATAAGTTGCATATACGATAACAAAGACCTTACACTAAAATTCCAAATACGATAACAAAGACCTATTTGCGTATAGGTCAATGTTACCATCAATCTGTATCAACACATTATAATTTAACCACCTCAGTATCATTCTTCTAGCACCAACTAGGGTCAAACAACAGCACCGAGGTGGTCTACGAGCTATACCGGTTGGAGATGACAAGGTGGAATCGATGAATCCATGCCTCTGCTGTACATGGCCTTTTTCTCGGTACAGTCCAGAGCACATCGAATTCAGCTAGGCAAACACCGATGAACCAATGCCGCTCTAGGACGGGAAATTGCCCAAAGCACACCAGGTCTCTCTGGACATACAGTCCAGAGCGCACCACAGCGGATGGCTCTATGAACCTCATGGCATCTCCAATCTTTGGTGTTGCTCTATCTTTGGTAGCATTCTTCTAGTACCTCATGTGTGCACCATTTTGGTGGACTACGATGCATAACAATATCTGTGGTTTATTGTGAGAGGAAAACATTGTATCATGGCTGATAAGGCCTGGCTGAAACCAACATGCATGGAGAGGCTAGCTCCTGGCCGAGGGCCATTTTATAGGGGCTAGCAGTCGTGGTACATTTTTATTTCTGAACTAAAGTTGTCGGGGTAGGTGGGAGCAGTGTTCCAACGGTTGTGGTCATGGGAGCACTGTTGGCATGTGAGGAGCATCTACACATCACTGTCAGTTTTAGTTTAAAAACCGACAGTGAATTGGGCCTTCTGTGTCGGTTTGAGCAACCGACTATGATAGAAGATATCACTGCTGGTTTTGAACCCAAAACCGACAGTGAAGGGCCCTGCGGCCAACTTTAGGTAAAAAAATATAAAAAAATAGTGTTGGTTTGGAGCCTGCCATCGCAGCCTTTTGTAAAATATATAAAAAAGTTTGGCCCGCCTGAGATTCGAGCGTGGGTCTCAGAGTACAGAGTGCGCGGCCTTAACCGCTGAGCTAGAACAGGGAGTTCACTTAGTTTGCTTTTCTTTATTTATTTATTAATAGAAATAATGCAGTTAGTTTATATTCTAAAATAACACAAAATTTTGTGTCTTGATTATTTAATTCCATGATAATGAATTAATGGTCTATAATTATCAAATAATAATATTTGTGAACATCATCTTAATATTTGATTACATAGTCAATAATTAAATTGTAGAGATGCGCACAAAATATAAATTAAATATTTAGTGCGAATTACTGATACAACATCTGCATAATGATTACATAGTTAACAATAATCTAACTATCTTTAGGTGCATCAACAATGAGGGCCTCATTGTGATCAATTCGTACGTAAGCAGGTTCGTCACCCTCTTGAAGGATAGGTAGGGGTACGTTCGCTTCGAATGGAGGCATTTCCTGATAGCCCCTATAGTCTTCTTCATCCATCACTCCATCGACACCGACAATCTTCCTTTTCCCTTCTAGGACTACTTTTAGCCTTTCTTTTGTCTTATTGTCCCTTGCATAGAAGACTTGCATAACATCTCTTGCAAGGACGAAGGGGTCGTCTCTGTATGCGGTCTTAGTGAGATCAACGGTAGTGAACCCTTCACTGTCAGTGCTGATTTTCTCGAGCCGGACCCACTGGCAGCGAAAAAGAGCTACCTTCAACGGACCGTAGGCTAGCTCCCATATCTCCTCTATAAAACCATAGTATGTCGCCTACACGTTGCCATTTTCATCGTGAGCATCAAAACGAACACCACAATTTTGGTATGTGCTCTTTCCTTCTGGCTTTTTTTGTGTAAAATATGAATCCATTGATCTCATACCCTTAGTACTTAAGATATGTACTCGAAGGTCCCTTGGCTAAGGCATCCAGTTGATTACCCAACTTTATTCCAAGCAAGCGATGTCGCAACCAGCTGACAAATTCCTCCTTTTGTTTTTTATACAGCCAAGCCTATGACTTGCTTAGATACAGAGTTTGCAGCGATTGCCTGTGCTCATCAATGTATGGCATCACACCCTCGGCTTGCTGGAGAATAGCGAACTATGGCTGTCTGAAAGAAACAAGGTCGTCTACTGTAACAGATTTCTCCCCGACCGTTCCTTTGCCACGTAGTCTTCCCTCGTGATGAGATTTTGGAACTCCAACCCTTTTGATGTTTAGATAATATGTGCAGAACTCAATGGCCTCCTCCGTTGACCATCCTTCAACCATGCCCCCTTCTGGCCTAAATCTGTTCCCAACATACCTCCTAAAAACTTTCATCAATCTTTCGAAAGGTACATTGGGCCAAGGGCTCTAATTTGGTCAACAAGATGAATGAGCAGATGCAATGAGATATCAAAGTAAGTCGGCGGAAAATGCATCTCAAGCCTAATGAGAGTTTCGGCTATGTCCCACTGTAGCTGCTCTAGCATGGACACATCAATGACCTTTTTTGAGATCGCGTTGAAGAACGAGCAAAGCTTTATGATTGGGGCACGGACCTTTGCGGGGAGGATACTACATAGGGCAATAGGGAGCAGCTAAGTCATAATGACATGACAGTCATGGGCCTTCATAGGTCCATAGTTGAACTTGAGTTCTCTCTTGTTCACTAGCCTCTTCGGGTTCGCACAGTAGCCCATCGGGACTTTGTGTTCATTGAAGAAAGAAATAAGTGCATGCTTTTCTTCCTTCTTCAATGTCCATGATGCAACCGAAAGTTCAAACTAGCCATTCTCTAGCTCCATGGGATGCAGCTCCTTCCTGATTCCCATGTGTTGCAAGTCCAGGCGTGTGGCTAGTGAATCCTTCGATGTCCCCTCAATGTCCATCAAGGTGTTAAGAGTGTTAGCGCACATGTTTTTAGTGATGTGCATGGGATCAAGACAGTGGCGTACACTCAGAAATGGCTAGTAAGGTAGTTTCTAGAAAACTGATTTTTTTTCTTCCAAACACTCCCATCAGGCGCTGCTACTGCATTGTCCCCCTTCCCAAGGACAACCTCTAGTTTGTTGAGTTCTTGAAGTATCACAGGCCCGTCTCGATATTTTGGAGCTAAGCGTTTCTTAATAGTACACTTGAAATCTTTTCTGTTCCTGCGGTAAGGGTGATCCTTAGGTAGGAACCTATGGTGTCCCATATAAACTATCTTTGAGTTATTTGGTAGATTTACCACATCGGTGTCGTCCAAGCACTCGACACATTGAAAGCTCTAGTTTGGTTTTGGTTAATTGATGAAACCCTAAGTGCTAACCTAGTTTATTAAGTGTTCATGAGATAGGTAGCACACTCCAAGTTGCGAAGCAAACAAAGATCATAGCATGATGAAGATGATGCCATGGTGATGATCAAGTGCTTAGACTTGGAAAGAAGAAAGAGAAAAACAAAAAGCTCAAGGCAAAGGTATAAACCATAGGGGCCATTTTGTTTTAGTGATCAAGACACTTAGTGAGTGTGATCACATTTAGGATAGATAGCCATAGTATTAAGAGGAGTGAAACTCGTATTGAAATGCTGTTATCAAAGGGCCACTAGATGCTCTAATTCATTGCATACTCATTTAGGATCTAGTGGAGTGCTAACACCCTTGAAAATGTTTGTGAAAATATGCTAACACATGTGCACAAGGTGATACACTTGGTGGTTGGCACATTTGAGCAAGGGTAGAGAAGTTAGAAGTGAAATGGAGTTGGTCGCAAAGATGCTGGCATCGGTCAACTGATCGGACGCTGGATCACCCAGCGACCGGATGCTGAAGGGCTGCATCCGATCAAGTTGTCGGATGGCACAGTAACTAGGGTTAAGCACCGGACACTGGGTCGCTCAGCGACCGGACGCGTCCGGTCGGCAAAAGTCGGTTTTGGGAGCTTACTGGAAACGACCAGACACTGTGGTCTGAGCATCTGGTCACTTGTGCCAGAGCGTCCGGTCGCTTCATAGCCGTTGAAATCTAGCGGCTCAGGTTTAACTCAGAATGACACGTGGCTTACATCGAGTGACCGGACATTGGGTCCAGTGTCCGGTCAACATGACCGGAGCGTCTGGTCAGCCCGCGTTGTGCCCAGTGAAGGGGTACAATGGCTCTATTTCATGGGGGGCTTCTATTTAAGCCCCATGGCTGGCTCTAGCTCACCCTCTTGCATATTTTCATTGACATAGCAACCTTGTGAGCTTAGCCAAAGCCCTCCCACTCATCTCCATCATTGATCCATCATTATTGTGAGATTGGGAGAGAATCCAAGTGCATTGCTTGAGTGATTGCATCTAGAGGCACCTGGTATTCGTGTTGCGCTGCGGATTTCACTTGTTACTCTTGGTGGTTACCACCACCTAGATAGCTCGGTGCAGCGGTGGAGGATCGGCATGAGTTGGTGATTGTTCGTGGCCGTCTCCGATGATTGTGAGGGAGTTGTACCTTCCCTGGCGGAGTGCTGAAAGGTAACTCTAGTAAATTGCTCGTGTCATTGAGTTACCTCACTTGTGGGTAGGTTCTTGCGGTGTCCAATTGTGTGGACGAGGATTGTGAAACACCTCTTAGCCACTGAACCACCAAGTGTTGGTCGACACAACAGGGACTAGCTGTTGGCAAGCACGTGAATCTCGGGAGAAAAATCGGTTGTCTCTTGTCATTTGCATTCTCCTGGTGATTGGCTTAATCTTCATCTTGTGATTGGTTCATCCCTCTACACATTGGTATAATCATCTTACTCACTCTTTTATATTCTCGCAAACTAGTTGTGGCAAGCTCTTTAGTGTAACTAGAATTGAGAGCTTAATTTGTTATTTAAATTCATCTAGTGGAGCTCTTTAGTGTAGCAAGATTGAGAGCTCTTAGTGAGTAGTATCATAGCAAGTTGTGTGTCTAGTAATCATTGCAACTAGAATTGTTGGATAGGTGGCTTGCAACCCTTGTAGAGCTAGAGCAAGTTTGCATTTCGCCTTTTGTCATACTAATCAAATTGCTCTAGTTGATTTGTAGATTTTTAAATAGGCTATTCACCCCCCCTCTAGCGATACTAGGACCTTTCAAGTGGTATCAGAGCCATGGTCATCGTTTGATTAAAGGCTTAACAACCTCAGTGTCAAATTATGGCTCAAGTTGTGTTCAACCATGTGGGGGGCAAACCACCGTTCTTTGATGGCACATGCTATGATTATTGGAAGCGAAAGATGAGGATGTATCTTGGTTCAATCAATGATCAAGTATGGGAAGTGACCGAGAATGATTATGCTATCATCGATCCCGACAATCCCACCAACCAAGACAAGACTAACAAGCAATGCAACACAATGGCTCTCAACACCATATACAATGCCATTGATTCCAAGGTGTTTGAGCAAATCAAGGATTATGAAAGAGCAAATGAGGTGTGGACAAGATTGGAGGAAACATATGAGGGCACACCGGCGGTGAAGAGTGCCAAGTTGTACATTCTCAAGGACAAATTGACAAGCTTCAAGATGAAGGAAGATGAGAGCATTCCGGAGATGTTCCATCAATTGCAAGTAATTGTCAATGACTTCAAGGCTTTGGGAGAGAAGATCAAGGATGATGACGTCTCTCATCAGTTCTTGATGTGCCTACCTCTAGGATTTGAGATGTTAATATTGCTAATCATAAGAGGAGGATTGAAGGATATTACCCCCAACCAAGTACTAGGTGATGTCATGACACAAGAGACATACCATGTGGAAAGGGAGGGGATGACAAGGATGACAAGAAGGAAGAAGAAGACAAGAAGAAGAAAAGCATAGCATTCAAGGCTAGCTCATCATCATCAAAGAACAAGGACAAGTCCAAGAAAGAATCAAGTGATGATGATGATCTTAGTGATATTGATGATGAAGCTATGGCCCTCTTTGTGTGCAAGATGGGAAAATTCATGAAGAAGAAGGGCTATGGTGCAAGAAAGAGAAGAGATCACACCAAGAAGAAAGAGTATGTGAGAAGATGTTATAATTGCAAGAGCCTCGATCATGTAGTAGCAAATTGTCCATATAATAGTGACAATGATGAGGATGAGAAGAAGAAGCACAAGGAGGATAAGAAAGAAAAGAAGGAGAAGAAAGAGAAGAGAATGACCTTCCAAAAGAAGAAGAAGGGTGGAGGCTATGTAGTCACTTGGGATACTGATGGTTCCTCAGATGGTGATAGCTCTAGTGATGATGATAAGAAATCTATCAAGAGAGCACTAGCAAGCATCGCCATCAACAACAAGCCCTCCATCTTTGACACTCCATCGACATGCCTCATGGCAAAACCTACCAAGGTAAAATATGATGTGAGTGATGATGATGAATGTGAAAGTGATGCTTGTAGGAGTGATGATGATGATGAGGAGGAGTACTCCAAGGAGGAGCTCATGGACATGTGTGAGCAAGTGCATATTGCTTTGAGATGAAAAGAAAGGAGTGCAAGGAATTGAACAAGAAAGTCAAATTTCTTGAGCAATCCTTAATGAGCTCAATGCCACTCATGAGAGGCTAATGGAAGCCCATGAGAAGCTTGGCAAAGCTCACTCTAAGCTTGAAAAGGCTCACTCCTCTCTCATTGAGTAAGTCAAAGTGGAGGAAGCCAAGAAGGAGCAAGTAATCATAACATGTGATGTGGGACTAACATGTGATCTTATTGATGAATCTTTTCATGAGTCCATCTTAGTTGCTTCCACTAACACTTCTTGTAGCACTACTACTTCCATTTCACTCTTGAGTGATGGTTTCACTTGTGAAAACTCACTAAAAGTGGAAAATGAGACTCTCAAGAAGGAGGTCAATGAGCTCACTCGTGCCTTGGGCAATGCCTATGGTGGAGATGTCTGCTTGCTAAAGTGCTTGGGTAGCCAAAGGTTTTCTCTCAACAAAGAGGGATTAGGCTATACCCCCAAGAAAGGCAAGGCGGCCTTTGTCACTCCCAAAGTTAGCTTTGTGAAGGGCAATGGTCGGTTTTGCAATAGATGCAAGCAAGTTGGGCATATAGAGCAAAATTTCAAGACTAACAAGAACAATCTACCTAATGTATCCTCAATTAAATTTGATTCTTGTTACATGCTTTTTAAGGGTGCCAATGGTGTGAAGGCTAAGTTCATTGGTACACCAATTGTGGGCCCAAAGAACAAGGCCATTTGGGTACCAAAGATCTTGGTAACTAACCTTCAAGGACCCAAGCAAGTTTGGGTACCTAAAAGGAATTGATCCTCTTTTGTAGGTCAATTATAAAGCCGGAGGAAGGCATTGGGTGCTTGATAGTGGGTGCACACAACACATGACTGGTGATCCAAGAATGTTTAATTCAATCAATGAAAACAAGAGCAATGGGATTGATAGTATCACATTTGGTGACAATGGCAAAGGCAAGGTCAAAGGGCTTGGTAAGATTGCAATATCCAATGATTTGAGTATTTCCAATGTGCTACTAGTAGAGAGCTTGAACTTCAACCTATTGTCGATAGCTCAATTGTGTGATCTTGGTTTCAAGTGCATATTTGGTGTGGATGATGTAGATATCATAAGTGTAGATGGCTCTAACTTGATATTCAAAGGATTTAGATATGAGAATTTATACTTAGTTGATTTCAATGCTAGAGAAGCTCAATTGTCAACATGTTTGATCACTAAGTCTAGCATGGGTTGGTTATGGCATAGAAGGCTTGGTCATATTGGAATGAAATAATTGAACAAATTGATTAAGCATGACTTAGTTAGAGGCTTAAAAGATGTCACATTTGAGAAGGATAAGCTATGTAGTGCATGTCAAGCCGGAAAGCAAGTTGGTAACACACATCCTAAGAAGAGCATGATGAGCACATCTAAGGCATTTGAGTTAATGCACTTGTTTGGACCAACCACATACACTAGCATTGGTGGAAACAAATATGGATTTGTGATTGTGGATGATTTTACTAGATACACATGGATATTCTTTCTTGTTGACAAGAGTGATGTGTTTGCAATATTCAAATCATTTGTCAAGGGCATTCACAATGAGTTTGAAACAACCATCAAGAAAGTTAGAAGTGACAATGGTAGTGAGTTCAAGAACACTAGAATTGATGAGTTATGTGATGAATTTGGAATTAGACATCAATTCTCGGCCAAGTATACTCCTCAATCAAATGGGCTAGTTGAAAGAAAGAATAGAACCTTAATTGATATGGCAAGATCAATGTTGAGTGAGTACAATGTGAATCATTCATTTTGGGCCAAAGCAATCAACATGGCTTGCTACTATAGCAATCGACTCTATTGTCACCCCATGATGGAAAAGACACCTTATGAGCTATTGAATGGAAGAAAGCCCAACATAGCATACTTCTGGGTTTTTGGTTGTAAATGCTATATATTGAAGAAAGGCACTAGATTGAGCAAGTTTGAAAAGAAATGTGATGAAGGTTTCTTGCTTGGTTACTCCACTACTAGCAAGGCTTATAGAGTTTGGAATTTGGCTAGTGGTACTCTTGAGGAGGTTCATGATGTGGAATTTGATGAAACAAATGGTTCCCAAGAGGAAGATGAGAATCTAGATGATGTAAGAGGCACTCAATTGGTCAATGCAATGAAGAACATAGACATTGGTGATATAAGGCCTAGAGAGGTGATTGATGTTGAAGATGACAAGAATCAAGTGCCCTCTAACTCGAATGTGCAAGCTAGTGGTTCTCATGATCAAGTTCAAGCAAGAGCTAGTGATGACAAAATGCAAGATCAACAACAAGTGGCTAGTTCATCATCTCAACCAAGTGATCAATCTAATGCAAGCAATCAAGTGCAAGTGCTCCAACCAACCAATGTTGCAAGAGATCATCTATTGGACACTATCATTGGTGATATTTCAAGAGGTGTGCAAACAAGATCAAGATTGGCTTCATTTTGTGAGCATTTCTCATTTGTGTCATCCATTGAACCTAAGAAGATAGATGAAGCTTTGAAGGATGTTGATTAGGTCAATGCTATGCATGAAGAGCTAAACAACTTCACAAGAAACCAAGTATGGGAGTTAGTTGAGAGGCCTAAGGATCATAATATGATTGGAACCAAGTGGGTTTTTTGGAACAAGCAAGATCAAGATGGAATAGTAATAAGGAACAAAGCAAGATTAGTGGCTCAAGGTTACACTCAAGTTGAAGGTCTTGACTTTGGAGAAACATATGCCCCGGTTGCAAGATTGGAAGCAATTAGGATCTTGCTAGCTTATGCTTGTGCCCACAACATCAAGTTGTACCAAATGGATGTGAAAAGTGCATTTCTAAATGGGTACATCAATAAGCTTGTGTATGTTGAGCAACCTCCCGGTTTTAAGGATGAAAAGAAACCCAACCATGTGTACAAGTTGAGAAAGGCTTTGTATAGATTGAAGCAAGCACCTAGAGCATGGTATGAGAGATTGAGGGACTTTCTACTCTCTAAGGGATTTAAGATGGGAAAGGTTAACACCACTCTCTTCACCAAGAAGCTTGGAAAGGACTTGTTTGTAATGCAAATCTATGTTGATGATATCATCTTTGGATCAACAAATCAAGAATTTTGTGAGGAGTTTGGCAAGATGATGGCAAGTGAGTTTGAGATGTCTATGATTAGAGAGCTTAGTTACTTCCTTGGTCTTCAAATCAAGCAAATGAAGAATGGCACATTTGTGAGTCAAGTCAAGTATATCAAGGACATGCTCAAGAAGTTTGGAATGGATGATGCTAAAGCTATTAGTACACCAATGGGGACAAGTGGAAGCTTGGATAGTGATGCTAGTGGCAACATGGTGGATCAAAAGATGTATCAGTCTAGGATTGAAAGCCTACTCTATGTGACCGTATCAAGACCGGATGTGATGTTTAGTGTGTGCATGTGTGCTAGATTTCAAGCCTCACCAAGAGAAAGTCATTTGAAGGCAACTAAGAGAATATTGAGGTACTTGAAGCATACACAACATGTTGGATTATGGTATCCTAAAGGAGCAAGATTTGAGTTGATTGGATATTTAGATTCCGATTATGCGGGATGCAAAGTTGAGAGAAAGAGCACATCGGGCACATGTCAACTATTGGGAAGATCACTTGTGTCTTGGTCATCAAAGAAGCAAAATAGTGTAGCACTTTCAACCGCCAAAGCAGAGTACATTTCGGCTGGTAGTTGTTGTGCTCAATTACTTTGGATGAAGGCTACCTTGAGTGACTTTGGAATCAAGTTCAAGCAAGTGCCATTGCTATGTGACAATGAAAGTGCCATAAAGCTCACCAACAACCCAGTTCAACACTCAAGAACAAAGCATATAGATGTCCGTCATCACTTCATAAGAGATCACCAACAAAAAGGGGACATTTGCATAGAGAGTGTGGGCACCGAAGATCAACTTGCTGACATATTCACCAAGCCACTTCATGAGAAGAGGTTTTGCAAGCTAAGGAATGAATTGAACATACTTGACTTTTCCAATATGTGTTGATGCACCCCTACTATATGACATGCCTCTCCTTCGAGCCAAGCAAGGTAAAGTTGATTGACATGTCATTCATCCATTGCTAAGGACTTGTTTAGTGCATCTAGTCATTCCTATCATGTCCTAGGCTCATTCATGAAAATCAAATGAATTTAATGCTTGTATGGTACCACTATTGCTTGTATGTTTGAAATGATCTAGTGGTAGCATATGACATGTTTGTGGGCTTGCAAATCTAGTGTTTGATTTAGAAAATGAGCTATAAGTCTTTAACTCAACATGGTACAAGATAACCCTTACTTGGAGGTGTGAAGAAGCTTGTCCTTGGATCAAACCGAGTTAAATATCTTTTGCAAGTAATCTAGATTGAACCAAATTGGGAAAATGATCCTCATTTCACACGATTTCACCCCAACCTATCTATAATTTGAGCTCACCTTTTGTGCTAATTGTTGACAAAGGGGGAGAGAAACAAATATATGAGTGATGGATAGGGGAGTATTTGACATAGGGGGAGAGATATGATAAAGGAAAGGGATCAATTAAAACTTTGAGCACACAAGTAGGGGGAGCAAGCTTATAAACTTGTATGTTGCATTTTGATGTGCATTTCATATGTTTGCTTGCATAGCACAAGTTTTAAATTTCAATATCCATGCTTGTATGGTGTATGCTAGCTATAGGTTTGAGTGATAAAATGAAAAACTAGCATGCATAGGCTAAGTAACTAGACTCATGCTCACATTATGAAAACTAGACCCTTACTTTTAATGTTGATCTCATGGGGTATTCTAGTTTTTGTGTGTATATCTAGTTACTAATGGTGCTAAGGATGGTATATTGGTACACTCCGATTGGTATCACGCTTCAAAGGTCCATCTCTTATACCTTAGCATCATTTGGTAGAAATTGACTCATATATTTCCTATCTAAGCATATGTGCAAGCTACAATCCAAACTCTTGGCACATATGTAGGGGGAGCAATTGCTACCATATGGAATTCATAAAACTTGTCCATATTCCTTTACACATGGTAAATATGCTTGGACAAGCAACATGGATTCAATTAAACTTTAATTCATATCTTTGTGTAAGGGTTGTCATCAATTACCAAAACGGGGGAGATAAAAAGCTCTAGTTTGGTTTTGGTTAATCGATGAAACCCTAAGTGCTAACCTAGTTTATTAAGTGTTCATGAGATAGGTAGCACACTCTAAGTTGCGAAGCAAACAAAGATCATAGCATGATGAAGATGATGCCATGGTGATGATCAAGTGCTTGGACTTGGAAAGAAGAAAGAGAAAAACAAAAAGCTCAAGGCAAAGGTATAAACCATAGGAGCCATTTTGTTTTAGTGATCAAGACACTTAGTGAGTGTGATCACATTTAGGATAGATAGTCGTACTATTAAGAGGAGTGAAACTTGTATTGAAATGCGGTTATCAAAGTGCCACTAGATGCTCTAATTCATTGCATACGCATTTAGGATCTAGTGGAGTGCTAACACCCTTGAAAATGTTTTTGAAAATATGCTAACACATGTGCACAAGGTGATACACTTGGTGGTTGGCACATTTGAGCAAGGGTGGAGAAGTTAGAAGTGAAATGGAGTTAGTCGCAAAGATGCTAGCGTCGGTCAACTGACCGGACGCTGGATCACCCAGTGACCGGACGCTGAAGGGTTACGTCCGGTCGAGTTGTCGGATGGCATAGTAACTAGGGTTAAGCACCGGACGCTAGGTCGCTCAGCGACCGGACGCTGAAGGGCTGCATCTAGTCGTGTTGTCGGTAAGCACAGTAAGTAGTCACAACATGACCGGACGCTGGCAGGGTCCGGTCGGGCATGACCGGACGCGTTCGGTCGGCAAAAGTCGGTTTTGGGAGCTTACTGGAAATGACCGGACACAGTGGTCTGAGCATCCGGTCACTTGTTCTGGAGCGTCCGGTCGCTTCATAGCCATTGAAATCTGGCGGCTCAGGTTTAACTCAGAATGACACGTGGCTTACATCGGGTGACCGAACGCTGGGTCCAGTGTCCGGTCAACATGACCGGAGCATCCGGTCAGCCCGCGTTGTGCCCAGTAAAGGGGTACAACAGCTCTATTTTGTGGGGGGCTTCTATTTAAGCCCCATGGAAGGCTCTAGCTCACCCTCTTACACATTTTCATTGACATAGCAACCTTGTGAGCTTAGCCAAAGCCCTCCCACTCATCTCCATCAATGAACCATCATCATTGTGAGATTGGGAGAGAATCCAAGTGCATTGCTTGAGTGATTGCATCTAGAGGCACCTGATATTCGTGTTGCGCTGTGGATTTCGCTTATTACTCTTGGTGGTTGCCACCACCTAGACGGCTCGGTGCAGCGGTGGAGGATCATCGGCATGAGTTGGTGCTTGTTCGTGGCCGTCTCCGGTGATTGTGAGGGGAGTTGTACCTTCCCCGGTAGAGTGCCGAAAGGTAACTCTAGTAAATTGCTCGTGTCATTGAGTTACCTCACTTGTAGGTAGGTTCTTGCAGTGTCCAATCGTGTGGACGAGGTTTGTGAAACACCTCTTAGCCACCAAACCACCAAGTGTTGGTCGACACAACGGAGACTAGCGTGTTGGCAAGTGAACCTCGAGAGAAAAATCAGTTGTCTCTTGTCATTTGCATTCTCCCGGTGATTGTCTTAATCTTCATCTTGTGATTGGTTCATCCCTCTACACATTGGTATAATCATCTTACTCACTCTTTTATATTCTTGTAAACTAGTTGTGGCAAGCTCTTTAGTGTAACTAGAATTGAGAGCTTGATTTGTTATTTAAATTCATCTAGTGGAGCTCTTTAGTGTAGCAAGATTGAGAGCTCTTAGTGAGTAGTATCATAGCAAGTTGTGTGTCTAGTAATCATTGCAACTAGAATTGTTGGATAGGTGGCTTGCAACCCTTATAGAGCTAGAGCAAGTTTGCATTTCGCCTTTTGTCATACTAATCAAATTATTCTAGTTGATTTGTAGATTTTTAAATAGGCTATTCACCCCCCTCTAGCCATACTAGGACCTTTCACACATCCAGTATAGCCTTTTGTTTTCTCTCCGGACAACAAACCTCGACCTGGTAGGTCGGTGATTGTAGCGATAAGTACTCCCTTGATCGTGACATGTTCCTTTTTGTACTCGTCCCAAACATTCGGCACACCCTTTTCAAACATCTCCACTAGTTCATCGATCACTGGTTCCAGAAACACATCGATGTCATTCCCAGGCTGTCTTGGCCCTTGGATCAGTAGTGGCATCTGGATGTATGACCGCTTCATACAGACCCAAGGTGGAAGGTTGTATATATAGAGCATCACTGGTCAGGTGCTATGATTGCTTCTAACCTAGTCGAAAGGATTCATCCCATCTGTGCTCAAAGCAAACCAAAGGTGCCTTACCTCTCCACCGATGTCCTTATAGAACATAGAATTGACAGTCCTCCAGTCATGCCCATCGGTGGGGTGCCTCATCATTGTATCTTTCTTACGCTCTTTGCCATGCCAGCGCAATAGCTTGGCTGACTTTGCACATGCAAATAGCCTATGCACCCGGGGAGCTATAGGGAAATACCAAACGACCTTTACGGGACCTCCTCTGGTCTTGGTACCCTCATCTGATGGCCTTTCCTTATACCGTGGAGTTTCACACTTGGGGCACTTGTCCAAGTCTTTGTATTTTTCTCCACGGTACAATATACAATCATTGGAACACGCGTGGATTTTTTCAACCTCGAGGCTGATAGGGCAGATCATTTGTTTGGCCAAGTATGTCTTTTCTGGCAACTCATTTTTTTCTAGGAGCATTTTCCTTATTATACCTAACAACTGATCAAAGTCTTTATCGCTCAATCCGTTTGTCGATTTGAACTCTAACAGCATAATGTCGGCTTCCAGTTTGCTCATTAGACAATTCCTATAGAATGGTATTTTGTCATCTTGTCTCATTTTCTATAGCTTTTTTAGCTGTCTTTCACTAAGACATCCGGTCTCTACATTACGTAGCAGCTGAGAAATACCATCGTTATCCTCAGTGTCGTCAGCTAGCGTGTTCCTAAACACATTATTAACTGTGGCTATAGGTTCCGTGTTGACACCGGGTTCCTCGTTAGCATCGTGGATGGCAACGTCAGGCATGTCCACATCATCATCGTTTTCCCATAGAATATTCACACCAACCTCGCCATGCATAGTCCATATCATATAGTTTGGCATCAACCCCCTGGTAATCAAGTGTGATCGTATAGACTCAATTTGACGAAAGTTCCTATGATTCTTGCAATCTTTGCATGGGTAGAAGACAGGGTTCCCATTCCCAGCATGGGCTTTGGCATCGGTGATAAACTGGCTGATGCCATGCATGTACCGCTTGTCCATTCGGGACAGATGCATCCACTGTCGATCCATCTCTGCACAAAAAAATATTGAGACAGTAATTACAAAGAATTAATAAGAAATCGAGCTTCATGAACAACAATTGTAGCTCGAAAGTACCATTTTTGGAAAACATTATTGTACACTAATTATTGAAAAATTGAAATTGGTAGCCCCGGCCCTGTAAATTGAAAATCATAGTAAAAAACAATTATTGCACAATATTGAAGACCAACTATTCTACTCTACTTCTAAGAACTAAATATAGCATCACATACTAACAATGATGATCTTGACCACCATGGAATAATTAGCTAGGAATTTAAATGTATTCATAGACACCAACCTTTTGGATGATGGATTGACCATAATTTAAGCCTTGCACAAATGTCCAATTGGAAAAGTGCTCTCTAGAATGGAGAAAGAACTAGAATGAGAATCAAGCAATGTAGCCATCAAAAGGAAGCTAATTAAGCAACAAAATCAAAGGAGTGGATGTTTGTTACTAACCTTAAAGCAAAAAGATCAAGCCATTCTTCAAAATCCAAGCACTAGCTTCATGGTGAAGAGCAGCCGCAACAATGGAGGGAAGGGCCCAAAAGCACGCCTCTGTTCTCAGGATGGAAGAGGGGAGGAAGAAGAGGACGGCTGCAGCCTTTTTATGCAGTA
Organism: Miscanthus floridulus; assembly: GCF_019320115.1. Classification (NCBI taxonomy): domain Eukaryota; kingdom Viridiplantae; phylum Streptophyta; class Magnoliopsida; order Poales; family Poaceae; genus Miscanthus; species Miscanthus floridulus. Next base: position 30,373,342 of record NC_089594.1, read on the forward strand.
GGCTTATCACCATCGGCTCTTGGCTACAACCGATAGTGATAGAGCACAATCACTGCCGGTTTATGGCTTGAACCGGCAGTGATGAGTGCCCGCCAAAAAACTGCCGGTTCAAACCACAAACCGGCAGTGATGTGGTCCTTCACTGCCAGTTTTAGCCCAGCCCTAATTATTTTTTCATTTTTAAGCTCATAACCGGCAGTGAAAGTACATCATTGCCGGTTCTCACAAATCCAGGAGTGATGATGCCGGCAGTGATGTGCAAATCTGGCATAGTGGCAACAACTAAATACCACAGGAAAAAGTCAGATTGTCTCTTTGTCTTGCTCTTTTATATATATTTGCTTTAGTTTTATCGGTTGCAAGTTCCATTGTGTGACAACTTGGATATTCTTGTAGGTGTTCTTAGCATAGGTTTATTTCATGCACCTAATTAAGGACATATTTGTTAGTGTGATCGATGCTTACTCTAGTACGTTAACTTATGATCTTTTAGGTTGTACTAAAACTTGTGTAAGACTTATGATATATTTGGTTAGACCTATCCTTTAGTGATCTTGTTAAGGCCTTGCTTGTGTAGTGCGAAGGCCCTAATAGGCTTTCATTTGCTTGCGAATTAAGGACTTGTGTATTCACCAATATTGGTACATCCGGCCGGACGCACGCACATCGGCAAAGTGCTGGTAAGGGGCGGTGCTAGGCTGCTCCAGCAGCCCTCACATGATCTTAGGACAGCTCCAACAATTGGCTTTTAAGCTAGCTTTAAGCATTTTTCTTATATTTTAATATAAGAGAGAGAAAAGAGCTCTTAATCAAGAGCTAAGCTCTTGCATACATTTCAAGGTTACATGACAGTGTCATGTGGAGCTATCCATGTTAGCTATGTGCTAAAAGTTAGCACTGTTGAAGAAGTTGGCTTAAAGCTAGTAATTGGTTGTAACCATTGCGGGTGCCCTTAGCCTCGCGGACAACCCTCCTGAACACAAGCACCAAGGCTTGTTGGAGGTGCTAAAAGCATAGTACTCAATTTATCCTACTACTAGATAGCACAACCAAAAGTGTGTACCAGGGCTCTGAAATCCTCAATTTCTTTCGCCACCCACATATAATTGATACAGATCTCTTTCTTGGCCTCGTGGACGGACGTTGCATATAATAGATTTTATTGCTTAATTAGCTTCGTTTTGATAGCTTTATTGCTTGATTCTTATTTTAGTTCTTTCTCCATTCTAGAGAGCATTTTTCCAATTAGATATTTATGCAAGGCTCAAATTATGGTAAATCCATCATTCAAAAGGTTAGTGTCTATGAACACATTTAAATTTCTAGCTAATTATTTCATGGTGGTCAGATCATCATTGTTAGTATGTGATCCTATAATTAGTTCTTAGAAGTAGAGTAGAATAGTTGTTCTTCATTATTATGCAATAATTATTTTTTACTATGATTTTCAATTTACAGGGCCGGGGCTACCAATTTTAATTTTTCAATAATTAGTGTACAATAATATTTTCCAAAAATGGTACTTTCAAGCTATAATTATTGTTCATGAAGTTCGATTTCTTATTAATTCTTTGTAATTATTGTCTCAGTATTTTTTTGCAGAGATGGATCGAGAGTGGATGCATCTGTCCCGAACGGACAAGCAATATATGCATGACGTCAGCCAGTTTTATCACCGATGCCAAAGCCCATACTGGGAATGGAAATTCTGTCTTCTACACATGCAAAGATTGCAAGAATCAAAGGAACTTTCGTCAAATTAAGTCTATATGATCGCACTTGATTACTAAGGGGGTTCATGCCGAACTATACGATATGGACTATACATGGTGAGGTTGGTGTGAATGTTCTGCAGGAAAATGATGATGATGTGGACATGCCTGACGTAGCCATCCACGATACTGACGAGGAACCCGGTGTCAACACGGAACCTATGGCCACAGTTAATAATGTGTTTAGGAACATGCTAGCTGTCGACACCGAGGATAACGATGGCATTTCTTAGCTGCTACGTAATGTAGAGACCGGATATCTTAGTGAAAAACAGCTGAAAAAGCTAGAGAAAATGCGATAATATGGCAAAACACCATTGTATAGGAATTGTTCAATGAGCAAACTGGAAGCCGACATCATATTGTTAGAGTTCAAATCGACAAACGGATTGAGCGATAAAGGCCTCGATCAGTTGTTAGGTATAATAAGAAAAATGCTCCTTGAAAAAACAAGCTGCCAGAAAAGACATACTTGGCCAAGTAAATGATCTGCCCCATCGGCCTCGATGTTGAAAAAATCCACGCGTGTTCCAATGATTGCATATTGTACCGTGGAGAAAAATATAAAGACTTGGACAAGTGTCCCAAGTGTGAAGCTCCACAGTACAAGGAAGGGCCGTCAGATGAGGGTACTAAAACTAGAGGAGGTCCCGTAAAGGTCATTTGGTATTTCCCTATAGCTCCCCGGCTGCATAGGCCGTTTGCATGTGCAAAGTCAGCTAAGCTATTGCACTGGTATGGAGAAGAGTGTAAGAAAGATACAATGATGAGGCACCCCGCCAATAGGCATAACTAGAGGACTATCAATACTATGTTCTATAAGGACATCTATAGAGAGGTAAGGCACATTTGGTTTGCTTTGAGCATATATGGGATGAATCCTTCCGACTAGGTTAGAAGCAATCATAGCACCTGGCCAGTGACGCTCTGTATATACAACCTTCCACCTTGGGTCTGTATGAAGCGGTCGTACATCCAGATGCCACTACTGATCCAAGGGCCAGGACAACCAGGAAATGACATCGATGTGTATCTGGAACCAGTGATCGATGAACTAGTGGAGATGTTTGAAAAGGGTGTGCCGGATGTTAGGGACGAGTACAAAAAGGAACATGTCATGATCAAGGGAGTACTTATCGCTATAATCACCGACCTGCTAGGTCAAGGTTCGTTGTTCGGAGAGAAGACAAAAGGCTATACTGGATGTGTCGAGTGGTTGGACGACATCGATACAGTAAATCTACCAAATAACTCAAAGATAGTTTATATGGGACACCGTAGGTTCCTACCTAAGGATCACCCTTACCGTAGGAACAGAAAAGATTTCAACAGTACTATTGAGAATCGCTTTGCTCCAAAATATCGAGACGGCCCTGCGATACTTCGAGAACTCAACAAACTGGAGGTTGTCCTTGGGACGGAGGACAATGCAGTAGCAGTGCCTAATGGGAGTGTTTGGAAGAAAAAATCAGTTTTCTAGAAACAACCTTACTGGCTATTTCTGAATGTAGGCCACTGTCTTGATCCCAAGCACATCACTAAAAACGTGTGCGCTAACACTCTTAACACCTTGATGGACACCGGGGGGACATTGAAGGATTGACTAGCCACACGCCTAGACATGCAACACTTTGGAATTTGGAATTAGGAAGGAGCTGCATCCCGTGGAGCTAGAGTATGGCCAGTTCGAACTTCCGGTTGTGTCATGGACATTGAAGAAGGAAAAAAAGCGTGCGCTTATTTCTTTCTTCAATGAACTCAAAGTCCCAACGGGCTATTGTGCGAACCCGAAGAGGCTAGTGACCATGAGAGAACTCAAGTTCAACTATGGCCCTATGAAGGCCCATGACTGTCATGTCATTATGACTCAACTGCTCCCTATTGCCCTATGTGGTATCCTCCCCCCAAAGGTCCATGCCCCGATCATAAAGCTATGCTCGTTCTTCAACGTGATCTCAAAAAAGGTCATTGATGTGTCCATGCTAGAGCAGCTGCAGTGAGACATAGCCAAAACTCTCGTTAGGCTTGAGATGCATTTCTGGCTGACTTACTTTGATATCTTATTGCATCTGCTCATTCATTTTGTTGAACAAATTAGAGCCCTTGGCCCAATGTACCTACATCAGATGTTCCCTTTCAAAAGATTGATGAAAGTTTTCAGGAGGTATGTTAGGAACAGATTCAGGCCAGAAGGGGGCGTGGTTGAAGGATGGTCAACGGAGAAGGCAATTGAGTTCTGCACATATTATCTAGATATCAAAAGGGTCGAAGTTCTAGAATCTCATCACAAGAGAAGACTACGTGGCAAAGAAACGATCGAGGAGAAATCTGTTACAGTAGACGACCCTATTTCTTTTAGACAGGCATAGTTCGCCGTTCTCTAGCAAGCTGAGGGTGTGATGCCCTACATTGATGAGCACAGACAATCGCTGCAAACTCTATATCTGAGCAGGTCATAGGCATGACTGGATAAAAAACATAAGGAGGAATTTATCAATTGGTTATCACACTATTTGCTTGGAATAAAGTTGGATAATCAACTGGATGCCTTAGCCAAGGGACCTTCGAGTACATATCTTAAGTACCAAAGGTATGAGATCAATGGATTCACATTTTACACAAAAAAGCAAGATGGAAAGAGCACATACCAAAATTGTGGTCTTTGTTTTGATGTTCACGATGAAAACAGCAACGTGCAGGCGACATACTATGGTTTCATAGAGGAGATATGGGAGCTAGCCTACGGTCCGTTGAAGGCAGCCCTTTTTCACTGCTAGTGGGTTCAGCTCGAGGAAATCAACACTGACAGCGAAGGGTTCACTACCGTTGATCTCACTAAGACCGCATACAGAGACGACCCCTTCATCCTTATAAGAGATTTTATGCAAGTCTTCTATGCAAGGGACAACAAGACAAAAGGAAGGCTAAAAGTAGTCCTAGAAGGAAAAAGAAAGATTGTCGGTGTCGTTGGAGTGACGGATAAAGAAGACTACGGGCGCTATCAAGAAATGCCTCCATTCGGAACGAACGTACCCCTACCTATCCTTTAAGAGGGTGACGAACCTACTTACGTACGGCTTGATCACAATGAGGCAGCGACCAGACCCACTGACCGGTGACGTGGCCCAGCTCTGTCACGCCACGCATCACAGCGCGTAGGCACTACCGCGCCATGCATCATGGCGCGGCAGACCCATGTATAGGCCTACGACCTGGCCTCGCTCTCTCACTCTCTCACTCGGCCCGTTTGAAGCAGAGCTGCCGTCGTGCCACGCACTCCTGCACGCCGCCCGCCGCGCCGGCCCCGCCCGCACGTCGACCGCGCCCGCACACCGGCCGCCGGCCGCGCCCGCTCACCGACCGCGCCACGCACGCCGGCCGATCGGTCGCCCGCCGCCCACGCACGCGTCCTCCTCCGTCTGGCTCATGTGTCTAGGCTTACCTGCATTGCCTTGATTTATCTGTCGCCTGTAGTAAGTGGCATCCGCTTGATCTACGGCCTCTACGGCTTGAGTGAAGAATGTGTCGTCATCCTCCTCCGCCTACGAGCCCGCCTCTGCTAGAGCAATGAGCTTGCTCAGTCTGCCAGTGTTGTCCTCAGCCTCCTCCGCCTTCAAGCCTGCCTCAGCAAGAGCGATAAGATCGTTCAACCTGGCAGTGTCATCCTCATCCTCGTCCCTCTCATCAGACAACACAATCGGAGATTGAATGGTTCGACCAGCTCGCGTTCTGTGTTCATCTAACTTCTTTTCCTCATACCTTGCACAGGCCACCTCTACGGTATGGTCCTCGCTACATCCAATCCCTTCATGTATAAAATGCAACCAGTTAGCAATGCGATTATATTACATTTAAAATCAGGCAACGAAAATAAAAAGGCTTTCAAGCACTCACTGGCACACAATGCAGTAACATGGTCATTCAAGACATGCATCTGTACTTTTGTCTCCTCCCTTACCTCCTTCCTTGCCCTCTCGTCCTCTAATGTCCCCCGTCTCTTCAATCCCTATTTGTCAAGCCCAACATCGATCGGAATATCTCCCTCTACACCAATCGTCGAAAAGGAGGTACCTTGGGTCAAACTTTTCTGCACTGTCGATCCACTGAAAGAAAAAGCGCCTCTCATGGTCCTACACAACAAGATTCTAACAAAATATTAGTAGCCTACTTACACAAATGAAGAAAAAAAGATAGTGGAAACAATTATTTACATTAAAACGACTGCATGTGTAGAAGCAACGCGCCGCTGTGTCTGGATGTCTCGATTGAAACACGTCGGCCAGGAAACCACAATCACAGTTAGGGACAGGGAGGTCAGGAGGGACGGAGGCATCTTTGCTAGACGCATCGAGGTATAATTCTTGAGGATGACCCTGTTTTCGCCAAAACTCCTCCCGATACATTTCTTGCATCTAACAAAACGGTTGTAATTTAATAAACAAAAATCAAAACATCACAAATTAATGTTAATGAGAACCATTTGCATTACAACAAATAAAATATAACCTACACTTTGGTACAAACTCTATCTTAGATGTAAACATGAAAACTATATAAAAACTATACTTTGGTCAGTAAAAAAGAAAATTTGGTACATAAACAGTGTGTCCATATATTTATTCACATATAAAAGTTGAGATGCAAACTCAAACAAGCAAAATTCATATAAAAATTGACCTTAGAATACATGGTAATCATAATTCTAACTAACCAATTAACCTTAACATTGACAATCATAATCCTAATCCTTCAATCCAACGTTCTAACGAACACATATTTTCCTCTATACCCTAACTACTCATTCAAATCATTCGATCCATCGTGAAGGCCGAGGAGGAGCTTCGTTACCTTGACAAGGCTGAGGAGGAGCTTCGGAGAAGATAGGGAGGGGAACGACAAGGGAGGGAAATTCGGCGGCCGGCCATGGGGGAGCCGGGAGGCAATGGAGCGGCGGTGCAGGCTGAGAGGTGCGGCGGCGGGGGTTGGGAGGCACGGAGGCGACTGCTGTGTGGCGCGGAGTGAGAGAGAGAGAGAGGAAGGGGACTGGGCCGCGGGCCTTATTTTGCTCTGTCGCGCTCTAACAGGTCGCGCGTCACAACTGCTCCCTGATTGGTAGCGCGACAAGGCCTGCCACATCAGCGACCAGCGGGGCGGGATGTTGCCACGTACGCACATGGCGCGGCAGAGTTGTTTCGCCGCGCCGTGCAAACAAGCGCGGCTAAAAGTGTTAGATTTGAAAAAAAAATAAATAGTGTCAGTTTTAAAAATACTTTAAAAAAAGTGTTAAAAATAAAAAAAATTCTAAATACCATGATGGCATCCATCTGCATGTTCGGTCCGCAGCTGCTCACCAGAACGTACGTACTGCACTACTACGGTACAGTAGTACACGTACACCGAAGGTTCGGGATGGGTGGCGCTGCTCGTCGTAGGTTGGTTCCTGTTGTCTTGGCGGCGGCAGCCGCGGCGGCGCTCCTCGTGGCGGCCGCCTTCCTCATCTCGTCTGCCGAGGCGGCGGCAGAGACGTCGGCGGTAGCCGGCGACGAGCCATCGTTCGACTCCATCTTCGACTTCGGCGACTCCTTCACGGACACGGGCAACAACCCCGTGGTGTTCGGCTGGTACGACGTGTTCGACGTCGTCATGCGGCCTCCCTACGGCACGACTTTCTTCGGCGGCCACCCCACCGGCCGTAACTCCAACGGCCGCCTCATCATCGACTTCATCGGTACGCCGGCCGTGAACTCACTCAGCTCGATCGACGACCTCTATATATCCATGCATGCACCAGACTCTGAACATGTGTAATTTTCATTCAGCTCAAGGCCTGGGGTTGCCACTGGTGCCGCCGTACCTATCGCACAACGGGAGCTTCCGGCAGGGCGCCAACTTCGCCGTCGGCGGTGCCACCGCTATCAACTCCAGCTTCTTCCACCTCGGGGACGGTCCGGGCGGCAGCCTGTTCCCACTCAACACCAGCCTTGAGGTGCAGCTCGAATGGTTCAAGGACCTCAAGCCTTCCTTGTGCGAAACACAACTGGAGACTGGCTCTTTGCCGAGTGCAAGTGGATTGTCGAGTGTTTTTTTTCGGGCACTCGGCAAAGAGCTTCTTTGACGAGTACGGAAAAAAACAATCGGCAAAGAAGCTCTTTGCCGAGTGTTTTTTTTACACTCGGCAAAGAAGCATCTTTGCTGAGTGCTTTTTTTTTACACTCGGCAAAGAAGCTCTTTGCCAAGTGTTTTTTTTACACTAGGCAAAGAAAATTTTAAAGCACATTTTGAAGTAGTAAATTAATTCAAATGAAAAAGTTTTCAACTACAAAGTTGTATAACTCATCAAGATGTACAATGTTTGTTTTGGTCTTTTCTTCATATGACAAAGTGAAAGTAAATTTGTTCACAAATATAACATATCTCTCTTGTAGTTTATGAAACTACAAGACAGATATATAAGATTTGTGAACAATGTTAGAACGACCATGTCGGATGAAAAGATGATCAAACAACCAAAATAAACTTTGTAGATCTCAAAAAGTTATGAAACTTTGTAATTGACAACTTTAACTTTTCAAATGACCTCGGATGGAAAAATAACCAAAATAAACTATGTAGATCTCGAAAAGTTATGAAACATTGTAGTTGGCAACTTTTTGATTTGAAATCATCTTGTCATGCAAAACTACGTTTTAATTTCAGAATTTTGAAATTCAAATTTTATAAACGATCTCGGATGGAAAAACTTCCTAAACTAAAAGTGTAGACCTCGAAAATTTATGAAACTTTGTAGTTTATAACTTTTTTATTTGAATTCGTTTAGGACCTCAAACAAGCAATTTACACTCGGTTTAGTATAATATGTGGGGAACCAAAACGGAATCTAGACGTAGGTGGCAGTGTGGTGAAGTGGTTAGAGGAGGGGACACGCGAGGGAGAGGTCACCGATTCGAATCCAGTCGGCCTCGTAGCCGTGAATTTTACACGAAAAATGCCGGAGATGGACGGGCGCTGGCCGGTGGCGTCCTCCACCTATTCAAAAAAATTCCATTTTTTCGGGTTTTATTTCCATTTTTTTGGATTTTTTTTTTCCAATTTTGCCGAGTGCCCGATAAAAAACACTCAGCAAAGACGCCTTTACCGGCCTATTTTTTGCCGAGTGACCTTTGCCGAGTGCAGCAATCGGCAAAGCCTTTGCCAAGTGTAAATTGGGCTTTGCCGAGTGCCCCTGGCACTCGGCAAAACCACTTAGTCCGGTAGTGAAACGGACCAAGGATAGAATAACTTATTCTATAGCCACCTTAATTTACGATAATGTTTATACCAATTTACGATAACATAAATATATATTTATGATACTCGTGTTATTACAACTCACGGTGATATTTACCATAATATTTTAGTAAACCACTTAGTAAGGAATTACTGTAATCTCGTAAATTAGAATATTAATTATCGTAATCCAAAGTGGCCAAACCTGTCCGTTTCGCAGAAGGAAGGCTTGAGGTCCTCGAATCATTCGAGCTGCACCTCAAGGCTGGTGTTGAGAGGGAACAGGCTGGCGCCCGGACCGTCCCCGATGTGGAAGAAGCTGGAGTTGATAGCGGTGGCGCCGCCGACGGCGAAGTTGGCGCCCTGCCGGAAGCTCCCGTTGTGCGACAGGTACGGCGGCACCAGTGGCAAACCCCAGGCCTTGAGCTGAATGAAAATTACACATGTTCAGAGTCTGGTGCGTGCATGGATATATAGAGGTCGTCGATCGAGCTGAGTGAGTTCACGGCCGGCGTACCGATGAAGTCGATGATGAGGCGGCCGTTGGAGTTACGGCCGGTGGGGTGGCCGCCGAAGAAAGTCATGCCGTAGGGAGGCCGCATGACGACGTCGAACACGTCGTACCAGCCGAACACCACGGGGTTGTTGCCGGTGTCCGTGAAGGAGTCGCCGAAGGCGAAGATGGAGTCGAACAATGGCTCGTCGCCGGCTACCGCCGTCGTCTCTGCCGCCGCCTCGGCAGACGAGATGAGGAAGGCGGCCGCCACGACACGAGGAGCGCCGCCGCCGCCAAGACAGCAGGAACCAACCTACGACGAGCAGCGCCACCCATCCCGAACCTTCGGTGTACGTAGTACTGTACTGTAGTAGTGCAGTACGTAGGTTCTGGTGAGCAGCTGCGGACGGAACATGCAGATGAATGCCATCATGCTATTTACAGGGAAACTAGCTCCACCCTCCACCTCTCCCACACCCATCCTACTGCGCCGGAGTATTTCGCACGTGGGATGAACGGCCGGGGAGGCTCGCGGCTTTTAATTTGTCGCGTCATCTCATCCGTTGCTGGCAATGCGTCGCATTCCTCTGTGTGAAACTGTGAAACAACTTGCTAGATCCTCGCGCAGCCACGAGGACGGGAAAGGGATGCGCATTTAGTAGTTGGTGAACAACGTTCCAATAGTGATTACGTAGTTAAAATAATCTAATTATCTTTAGGTGCATCAACAATGAGGGTCTCATTGTGATCAAGCCGTACGTAAGCAGGTTCGTCACCCTCTTGAAGGATAGGTAGGGGTACGTTCACTCCGAATGGAGGTATTTCCTGATAGCCCCTGTAGTCTTCTTTCACTACTGGAATCTCGCTTTTTTCTGTGGGTGATGAATTTTTCTGTGCGTTTTTCTCGACACACACAGAAAAATTATGATTTTTCTGTCGGTTGCAAAATATACCGACAGAAAAATATGAAAACCCACAGAAAAATTGTATGATTTTTCTGTGCGTGACAATATACACACAGAAAAAATCATCACTCACAGAAAAATACAATTTATTGTGTCGGTTCTTTAAAAACGCACAGAAAAAAAAATGTGCACGCACAGGAAAATCCAAACCCTAGTCCGGCCACCGCGCCCCCCCCAAACACCTCTCACGCGCGCAGTAGACCGCGCCCCCTCCCTCACTCTCTCCTTTCAGCGCCGCGCCCCTCCCTCTGCGACTCAGCGCGGGGGCTCCTCCCCTCCTCAAGCAGCGCCGCCGCTCCTCCCCTCCTCCCTCTCCCTCTTCATCGACCCGGCAGGCGTGGCCCCTCTCCTTCACCCCCGACGCCGGATCCGTCTCCCTCTTCACCCTTCACCCGAGCAGCGCATCTGGATCCATCGCCGCCGCCGACGACCGAGCAGATCCGCACCCTCCCCATTCTTCTCCCCCGCCGGCGCCCCTCCCCTCCCCCTTTTTCTTCCCCGGTGGGTGCCCCTCCCCTCCCCCTTCTTCACCCGGCGCCCCTCCCCTGCCCTCCTCTCTTCCACCGTCGCGGCGGCCACCCCCTCCTCTCTTCCACCGTCGCGGCGGCCACCCCCTCCTCCATCGGTGAGGTCACCACCCCCTCCTCCACTACAACTCCTCCCCTCCCTTCCCTCGGAAGACGGCGGTGGCTGCCCGTGCAAGGCCGGATGGCGGCGCCTCCTCCCCCAGATCTGCCTCCTGCCGCACCAAGGAGCTTCGCCGCCCGTCGCCCCAGATCTGCCTCCCCCTCCTCTCTTCCACCGCCCGCCGCCCCCAGATCTGCCTCCCCCTCCTCTCCTTCCTCCTCTGGTTTGGTGCGCTCTCTCCTCTTCCTCCCCATCGAGCTCGCTTGACCTATACGGTCAACCTCCACCGGCGGATTCGTGTTGGTCCTCCAGTGCTCCGACAGTATATCTCACCTGCCCCCATCTCCTGCCCCTCTCTGTGCGGTGATTTATGTTGAATCATTTGTGGATTTTGTTTGTCGTCCACTGATATTAGGGTTCATGTTCTTAGATACTTAGATCTGGGCGACATTTTTGTTGATCTACATGTTTACATTTGCTTTCGTCTTGTTCCGCCCTCAGATCTGTGTGATGTGCACCTCTTATTTGTTGTACACATATGTTGTCGCCTAGATTTTGCACATGATGATGCCTAGTCCGATTTACAAACTAAGCAAAGTGCCTTGGTCGATGATGTTTACTTAATCCTAGGCGCTGGAGGAGCACCCTATGGTGTGGCAGCCGCGTCTTGCTTAAGTCCATAGCTCTGATTCTAGTGAGGGTTCTTTGTGCTGAAGCATCTAGAATTTATGACACTGATGTTCAATCTCTTGATATGACTGTGATATTCAAACTCTTGATATCTATTTGGCCAATGATGCAACATGAAAAATAAACTCTGAGGTGGCTGCAATTTAGTTTTTGTGCATTCTGTATGATTCTCATGACTGTCATCAAACCATGGGATATGATCTTAGTTTTCTTCTATCTATTTTTTTGCCTTGGCAGCCACCTATGATTGAGTATATGGAAATTGTAATAACATATCGTTAAGCTGAGGCCTCACTTACTTTGCCAATGATGATATCATATTAAGCATGCAAAGAACTGATGACCTTGAGCTTGTGTTGAGGTACTGGAACTTTGTTTCTTACTCTTTGTTTCTTATGCTCCAAGCTCAAGGTCAACCGAGGAGCAACTGATATCTGAGGCCAATGTGTTGAATACTACATCATTTGATCACCATCTTATTATTGGTATTTTGTGTACCTAGGCTACATGCCATGCACAGGTCACTGGTTTTGCATGCTAATCTACGCTGACTGTTTAAGATTGAGACTTTGAGTACTATAAATGGGTCCTAACTCTAGTAGAACTGTTAACACCTGTGCATGTCATCATGTTTTGTTCAGCGCTTGTGATCTGATTTTTTTCTTATTATTATTATTTTGAGATATCATCACTACTCTGTGCTAGTATATAACTGATCTGTCTCTTTGCACTGCCTTACTTTCTCGAGCCTTCTCGTGCTAATTATTTGTTGAAGGCAATGCTTAATTCAATATATTTGTAAAAGCTGGGTCCTTTAGATGGTGCTTTTGTTGTAACATAGGAATATTATGGGTTCAACTTCTCACACGGAATATTATGGGTTCAACTTCTAGAAGAATGTTCTTCTCCTCTATTGTTAGTTCAAACCGTTGTCTTGGTCGGTGATGTTTACTTAACCCTAGGCGCTGGAGGAGCACCCTATGGTGTGGCAGCCGCGTCTTGCTTAAGTCCATAGCTCTGATTCTAGTGAGGGTTCTTTGTGCTGAAGCATCTAAAATTTATGACACTAATGTTCAATCTCTTGATATGGTACTAGAACTTTGAGTAATGCATACCTTACTGATTTTGAATTGGCCTGAAATTGTTCCAACCTTTTCAGAGTCTGAGATTGGCACTTGATTTCTCAACTTTTGATGACCCCAACTGTAAAATCAGTAGTAAGAACCGACTGCTTGCACTTGATAAATATGAGCTTATTTTATTGCCATATAACAATCTAATTTGAATATGTATGATTCACTTGCAAGGTGGTTAGCAATGTCAAATGGCCTGTTTAGAAACTTATTTTATTCACTTGCAAGAGTATGTTAGATTGACAATACTACTATGCTTATGTGTCTACATGCCTATCCTGCTGAAATCCCTTATTTCTTAGCAATAAATTGGATGTTTTTTTGTGAAATCGCTAATTGGCGTAGCACCTCAAAGTGTGACTCTCTCAACATTTGACTTCAATAGGATGCTCTCTGATTTGTATCATAGCTGTCTTTAGTGTTTTTCTTAGTGTATGATAGATGTGCTGATACAAGCATTGCTGATATAAACCTTGCAATAGAAGGTGGTGAATCGGGTGATGATGAGGTTGGTATAAGTGATGAATCATGACTGAGATATCATTTCCTCCATGTTTCAGTTTTTTCTCTCATTTGTCTAGACTGTTTTATTGTGATACCGGTATAAAGAATTGAGTGAGCAACCAAAGTATAAGTCATTTTTTTGTATTACTGAAGATAACCTAGGCAATCATCTATTGTGAACCAAATTTCTTATGTATACAATTATACTTTTTTTGCCTGTGTTTATTAATGTATATACTACTATTGGTTATTTGGCTTGATGTTAGTCCTTATTTTTTTGTATGCCATTGTTGATAAAAAAAACAGACATACCCAGTTATGCTTAAGGAAGATGAAAGTGACATGTAAGATTGTCCTGCACCTTAGCATGCACTTCCCATGAATTATCTTGATCTGCTGGCTTTGCAGCAGCTCCAACTCCACTACCCCAGCCTCCCCAGTCACCAGAATCATTCGCAGCACTAGCATTTTGTTTCCTTCTTCCAAGTTAGTATTTCAATGCTACTTCCATTATTCTCTTTGCTGTGACATACCTTTTGTGCTATGGCTAGTGATCTAGTAATTAAATCACTTACTATTTGAGTTGTACATGATCTCTGAGTGTTCATACTCTAAATCTTGTTATGAAAAAAACTTGCTTTGCTTGAGAAATATTGTTTCTGACACTTGTTTATGTTATCTCTGAATTGCAGGTTCAGGTTCCAGTTACCTTTATGCCCTTCTTGATCATGAATGGAAAGAGGGAATGAGCCAGGAAGAGGCAGAGGTATGTCGCCAAGTTCCTTCTTACTTAGATCCTGGAATTGAGATACTCTTTAGTGTAGTAGTATGTCGCCAAGACTGAATATTTAATTTATGGCTTGCATGCTTTTGTTTGTCTAGTAGCACATAATCTATTTCAGTACTGTTACGTGTGAATTGTTGTTTCAAGTTTCAGAGTCTGATATTCAGTCTTCAGCTGTGCTTCCTCTGAATTTTTTCACCGTCCAGTAATTGCAGCAACTAGTTGGCAAATTTTACTTGAAATCTCTGCTCGTTCGTGATCTTTTTCTCATGCTTGCTGCTAGGAGAGACCGAACAACAGTTTTTCAGCAGTGACCCATCGATAGCAGCTTGTTTGGTGTGACCGAACTTTAGACAGCTGCTGCTCAGTCATTTGTCAGTTTGATTCAGTGTTCCCAAAATCTTTGCTGGTTGTCAATCTTTGGTTGCTGTGTAGCTGAGTTTTCAGCAAGTTTTTTATTTGTACTTTGTTCAATTGCTTCCATGTTGTTATGACAATTTCCTAATTGTTCCTAGGGTCGACACTTCACTAGTTGAGGTGTGTGACCTTGACAATTAGAATGACTTTGTCCAAATGAATGTGTCATGTCCTTTGCGGTATCAAGGGGAAGGTAGTCCATAGCAATTTTAGAGAAAAAAACATGAAGAAAAAATAGTAGTCAAAACAAAGATGTCATAGGTCAGTCTTGCTGCACACCTCTACCAGATCTTCTAGCCGGCGACTCTAGGTATTCCTTTGTTATTTATTGCTCAAGTTGTGTCCCTTGCGCGTTTCACTCCTTAAATTTCCTTATTACGCTTTTCTGACTCAAACCTCGCCTTTCTTGCAGGTGTAGCTCCGACGTCCTATCCAGCATCATACTCTCAGGGATACACTACATTAGGTTCAGCTTAGATCGGTATTGACTTAGGTTTTTCTTCGCCTTCCTGGATTTTATGAGTTACCTAGTCCCAACCTAGAGAACTTAGTCCTAACACTTGCTTCTTTGTTGCTGCAGGAGTGTTGCCGACCATGCCTACCACTGCCACCTTTCCGTCGCCGCACTCGCAGCAGCAGCAGCAGCAGGCACAGCTACCGCCGCCACAGTAGTGAAGCTCATCATGGTGTCCTAGTCGTCCTCTCGTGATGGTTTAGAACTTTGATGTCAGTCATTTGAAGTTTGCTTGTCGCCCAGCCACATCGGGCGTGATACTTGTTTTGGTACTCTTGATACTGATCGGTTGTCTGGTCACCCATTAAGGTCCCTTCGAGTACTGTATTTGTGTATTATTTGAATGAAGCCTTTTGTCATGTACAGAAATTACCGTATGGAAAATATATATTTTAATATGCTGTTGCTACTGTTTTAAAATATTTTTTTTTGTGCGTTTAACTCTTTTTTTCTGTGAGGCTGGCTACACAGAAATATTCTTTTTTAATCTGGACGAAATGAATTTTTCTGTGAGTTCACCTAGACCGACAGAAAAATGTTTTTTCTGTGCGTTTATTTCTTTTTTCTGTGTGGATTAACACACAGAAAAATTAGTTTTAATCTGGGCGAAAACCATTTTTCTATGCGTGTGAGACCCACAGAAAAATTGTTTCTGACGGTGAACCCACAGAAAAAGTCTATTTTTCTGTCATTATATTTCTGTGGGTATTTTTCTGACGGTACACCGTCAGAAAAATATTTTTCTGACGGTATTCGAATTTTTCCGTGGGTTTTCGCACCGTCAGAAAAAATCGAGATTCCAGTAGTGTTTGTCCGTCACTCCATCGACACCGACAATCTTCATTTTTCCTTCTAAGACTACTTTTAGCCTTCCTTTTGTCTTGTTGTCCCTTGCATAGAAGACTTGCATAACATCTCTTGCAAGGATGAAGGGGTCGTCTCTGTATGCGGTCTTAGTGAGATCAACGGTAGTGAACCCTTCGCTGTCAGTGTTGATTTTCTTGAGCCGGACCCACTGGCAGCGAAAAAGAGCTGCCTTCAACGGACCGTAGGCTAGCTTCCATATCTCCTTTATGAAACCATAGTATGTCGTCTGCACGTTGCCGTTTTCGTAGTGAGCATCAAAACGAACACCACAATTTTGGTATGTGCTCTTTCCATCTTGTTTTTAATGTAAAATGTGAATCCATTGATCTCATACCCTTGGTACTTAAGATATGTACTCGAAGCTCCCTTGGCTAAGGCATTCAGTTGATTACTCAACTTTATTCCAAGCAAACGGTGTCGCAACCAGTTGACAAATTTCTCCTTATGTTTTTTATCCAGCCAAGTATATGACCTGCTCGGATACAGAGTTTGTAGCGATTGCCTGTGCTCATCAATGTATGGCATCACACCCTCGGCTTGCTGGAGAACAACGAACTATGCCTGTCTGAAAGAAACAGGGTCGTCTATTGTAACAGATTTCTCCCCGATCGTTTCTTTGCCATGTAGTCTTCTCTCGAGACGAGATTCTAGAACTCCGACCCTTTTGATGTCCAGATAATATGTGCAGAACTCAATTACCTCCTCCGTTGATCATCCTTCAACCATGCCTCCTTCTGGCCTGAATCTGTTCCTAACATACCTTTTGAAAACTTTCATCAATCTTTCGAAAGGTACATTGGGCCAAGGGCTCTAATTTGGTCAATAAGATGAATGAGCAGATAAAATGAGATATCAAAGTAAGTCGACAAAAAATGCATCTCAAGCCTAACGAGAGTTTCGGCTATGTCCCGCTGCAGCCGCTCTAGCGTGGACACATCAATGACCTTTTTTGAGATCGCGTTGAAGAACGAGCATAGCTTTATGATTGGGGTGCGGACCTTTGGGAGGAGGATACCACGCAGGGTAACAGGGAGCAGCTGAGTCATAATGATATGACAGTCATAGGCCTTCATAGAGCCATAGTTGAACTTGAGTTCTCTCACGTTCACTGGCCTCTTTGGGTTCGCATAGTAGCCCATCGGGACTTTGAGTTCATTGAAGAAAGAAATAAGCGCACGTTTTTCTTTCTTCTTCAATGTCCATGACGCAACTAGAAGCTCGAATTGGCCATTCTCTAGCTCCATGGGATACAGCTCCTTCCTGATTCCCAAGTGTTGCATGTCCAGACGTGTAGCTAGTGAATCCTTCGATGTCCCCCGGTATCCATCAAGATGTTAAGAGTGTTAGCGCACAAGTTTTTAGTGATATGCATGGGATCAAGACAATGGCGTACACTAAGAAATGACTAGTATGGTAGTTTCTAGAAAACCGATTTTTTCTTCCAAACGCTCCCATCAGACGTTGCTACTGCATTATCCCCCTTCCCAAGGATAACCTCCAGTTTATTGAGTTCTCGAAGTATCGCAGGCCCGTCTCGATATTTTAGAGCCAAGCGTTTCTCAATAGCACCGTTGAAATCTTTTCTGTTTCTGTGGTAAGGGTGATCCTTAGGTAGGAACCTACAGTGTCCCATATAAACTATCTTTGAGTTATTTGGTAGATTTACCACATCGGTGTCGTCTAAGCACTCGACACATACAGTATAGCCTTTTATATTCTCTCCGGACAACGAACCTCAACCTGGTAGATCGGTGATTGTAGTGATAAGTACTCCCTTGATCGTGACATGTTCCTTTTTGTACTCGTCCCAAACATCTGGCACACCTTTTTTAAATATCTCCACTAGTTCATCGATCATTGGTTCCAAAAACACATCGATGTCATTCCCAGGTTATCTTGGCCCTTGGATCAGTAGTGGCATCTGGATGTACGACCCTTCATACAGACCCAAGGTGGAAGGTTGTATATACAGAGCGTCACTGGCCAGGTGCTATGATTGCTTCTAAACTAGTCGAAAGGATTCATCCGATCTGTGCTCAAAGCAAACCAAAGGTGCTTTACCTCTTCACCGATGTCCTTATAGAACATAGTATTGATAGTCCTTAAGTCATGGCCATCGGCGGGGTACCTCATCATTGTATCTTTCTTACACTCTTCGTCATGCTAGCGCAACAGCTTGGCTGACTTTGCACATGTAAACAGCCTATGCACCCGGGGAGCTATAGAGAAATACCAAACGATCTTTACGGGACCTCCTCTAGTCTTGGTACCCTCATCTGATGGTCCTTCCTTGTACCATGGTGCTTCACACTTGGGGCACTTGTCCAAGTCTTTGTATTTTTCTCCACGGTACAATATGCAATTATTGAAACATGCGTAGATTTTTTCAACCTCGAGGCCGATGGGGCATATCATTTGCTTGGTCAAGTATGTCTTTTCTAGCAACTCGTTTTTTTCTGAAAGCATTTTCCTTATTATACCTAACAACTGATCGAAGCCTTTATCGCTCAATCCGTTTGTCGATTGGAACTCTAACAACATGATATTGGCTTCCAGTTTGCTCATTGGACAATTCCTATAGAATGGTGTTTTGTCATCTTGTCTCATTTTTTGTAGCTTTTTTAGCTGTCTTTCACTAAGACATCCGGTCTCTACATTACGTAGCAGCTGAGAAATACCATCGTTATCCTCAGTGCCGTCAGCTAGCGTGTTCCTAAACATATTATTAACTGTGGCCATAGGTTCCGTGTTGACACCGGGTTCCTCGTCAGCACCGTGGATGGCTACGTCAGTCATGTCCACATCATCATCATTTTCCTATAGAACTTTAACACCAACCTCACCATGCATAGTCCATATCGTATAGTTTGGCATGAACCCTCTGGTAATCAAGTACAATCGTATAAACTCAATTTGACGAAAGTTCATTTGATTCTTGCAATCTTTGCATGTGCAGAAGACAGGATTCCCATTCTCAGCATGGGTTTTGGTATCGGTGATAAACTAACTGACGCCATGCATATACCGCTTATCTATTCGGGACAGATGCATCCACTCTCGATCCATCTCTGCATAAAAAAAAATACTGAGACAGTAATTACAAAGAATTAATAAGAAATCGAGCTTTATGAACAACAATTGTAGCTTGAAAGTACCATTTTTGGAAAACATTATTGTACACTAGTTATTGAAAAATTAAAATTGGTAGTCCTGGTCCTGTAAATTAAAAATCGTAGTAAAAATTAATTATTGCACAATAATAAAGAACAACTATTCTACTCTACTTCTAAGAACTAATTATAGAATCATATACTAACAATAATGATCTTAACCACCATGGAATAATTAGCTAGGAATTTAAATATGTTCATAGACACCAACTTTTTGAATGATGGATTCACCATAATTTGAGCCTTACATAAATATCCAATTGGAAAAGTGCTCTCTAGAATAGAGAAAGAACTAGAATAAGAATCAAGTAATGTAGCCATCAAAACGAAGCTAATTAAGCACTAAAATCAAAGGAGTGGATGTTTGTTACTAACCTTAAAGAAAAAGATCAAGTCATTCTTTAAAATCCAAGCGCTAGCTTCATGATAAAGAGTAGCCGCAACAATAGAGGGAAGGGCCCAAACACGCGCCTCTATTCTCGGGATGAAAGAGAGAAGGAAGAAGAGAACGGCTACAGCTTTTTTATGCTGTAGGCTTATCACCGTCGGTTCTTAGCTAGAACCGACACTGATAGATCCCAATCATTGTCGGCTCTTAGCTTGAACCGACAGTGATCAGAAGCCGTCAAAACACTGCTGGTTCAAGTCATAAACCGGCAGTAATGTGGTCCTTCACTATCGGTTTTAGCCCAGCCGTATTCATTTTCTCATTTTCAAGCTCATAATCGATAGTGAAGATACATCACTATCGGTTCTCACAAATCCAGCACTGATGAGGCTGACGAGGATGACCAAATTTGTAGCAGTGTCACACCCATCCTGCTGCGCCGGAGTATTTCGCACGTGGGATGAACGGCAGGGCGGCTCGCGGCTTTTAATTTGTCGCGTCATCTCATCCGTTGCTGGCAATGCGTCGCATTCCTCTGTGTGAAACTGTGAAACAACTTGCTTGATCCTCGCGCAGCCACGAGGACGGGAAAGGGTTGCGCATTTAATTATGCTGTCACTGCTACGTACAGAAAACATTTGTACTGGCAGTATTTTTTGTTCTGGTTTGTACTAGCGTTTTTGTAAATTGTTAGCGTGTAAAAGATCAGTAAAAATCATCCAACTCTAATAACGTCACCGGCGATTTTCTTAAGGATGCCATCACTCTCAAACGATCTACACTGACGGCATGCTTACACAAAACACAAACCGCTAGTATAAATCTTTTTCTAGAATTTGCAAATTGGGGAAAAAAATATAGCAGACTATTTCTAATCACCATATTTTTCACGTGAAATACACGTGTGCGGTGGCCGAGGATCAAACTTACAACCTTAGGCCTCACGCGTTCTTTTTCTAACCACTACGTCTCAATGTCAATTGTAACTGAATAGCAGGTGCGTTCCTTTAGTATTCACTTAAATATATTGCAATACGTATTTGAGACCATAAATGAATCCAAATGAAAAAAAATGAACTAGAAAGTCTCGGACCTCTTTAGGTACTACAACTTTGGTTTGATGCACACTGTTAACCTGATTAATAGTGGTGGACGCTTTAAAGTGCTCGCTTCCGGAAAGGTTTTACAATGATAGTTTTTTTAAGGTTGCCACCAGTATAAATCATATATTTACACAGGCTGTTACATGGTTTGTTCTGGCGGTAGCCTTAAGAAAACTACCCCAATAAAGATGTATTATATACAATGTTGGTTTATATAGCCATGTACCCACGGATCTACTTTTACAGGTGCCTATTTATTATAAACCACTAGTGGAAAAAATCATAAGTGTCAACAAAAAAAAGTTCTTGTACAAGTGTTAAACGAGTGCTAGCTAAGACGTTTTTTCCTCAGTTGTCATGGAATCAACCAAAATAGAAATATAGCGGAAAGGACTAATATCCAATGCTATAAAACCATGTATAAACTTTAGGTCTATTGACATATAGATACGTACAACAATTATTTGCCTTGAAGTTTGTTTATCGTCCTATAGATACACTTTGCCATAGCTAACTAACCTTAGGCAAAGTATGGCAACCACAAAAAATGTGACGAACAAAAATTGGCAAGCACATAGATTTGGCAAAGTTTCAGAAGCAAAAATGAGCCCATGCTTTTGGATAATCATAACCGGTCCTATAATTAAACTGAATATCTTGTGGTGGTAGGACCAATTTACACACTTAGGTGATATTGTTAATTTTAACAACTTTGAATAGGATGCCCACTTTGATGAGAATAACACATGATACAGTGTGTACTGTGAATAGGCTTTCTAGTACAGCACCCCATTGCCGTGTCATATACAAAAAACTAGCTGCCTGTGATACACGAAGAACCTAAGGTAGTAGACTAGCAGCATGTCTAGTTTTTGTCCCTATATATCATTAGGTACAACAATCAACATCGTCACTAATTAAATTACTCCGTTTGCCACATGCATACTGCCGCCACCGCATAAAGAGAGTCATTTTAGAAGGTAGAGAAGATATTAATATTATTGGCAATTGGCCAAATATACCCCTATAAACAGTTAACCGACAATGACTTTTCATAAGGTTAGTGCACCTCCAATGATTAGCTCTAAGCTACTCTTAGATGCCACATGGAGCAAATAGAAGGCCAATGCAAAAACCTTTGAGCTAGCAGAAAGAGAGGAGCTAAGCTCTTTACGCGTACGTCCTAATCCATAGGAGACATAAGTCCTCTACCTCTCTTGATAAGTAGAGAGAATATAGAAATAATAAGAATACCTCACATGTAGAGAATATGTACAAAATTAGATGGCACATAAAAGTCAGTATCTAACTCTTATATTGGAGGTGCCCTTAGAAAATACCTATGTGGGGCTCATATGTTTGCCTATAGTGATACTATCTGTGGGACAAAATTTAACTGCTACATTCTTTATATGTGGTACAGAGAGGGAGTATATATTTTCACTATATTTCAAGAATAGACCCGCATCAAAATTGATTTGGTGGCCTATGCATACGTACACCAATACTGATTTAATATACCTAGCTAAAGAAAAATATTAAAGTTAAAATTAATAACAAAGCGTAAACATATTATAAAAAGTTACCCATGCGAATATGTGGGGCATTTTGTCTCTTTAGAATAAAAAATCGGCTGGAGGTTGTTTCTTAATGCAGTTTTGGCAAATATGAAAACACGATATATAAATCTTTTTGTTTTCTCCCTAAGGGGAAGGGATTTTATTAATAAGGTAGTGCAATTACATCCATATTTGCACGCAAGCCATTGGATGCAAAAAAATATATATACGCTAGAGTTCAGCTTCCTAATAACAATCTTCACCTCTATACCATGTTGACAACTATCTCATTCCAATTCATTGGAACTCAATAACGCCAGGGATAGCCAAAGGAGCATAACCCTCGAATCATTCTTATCAATAGGCACCAACATCGCATGATCTAACGCCATGAAAACTTCTCAGGACGCATCATCGAAGATGATCAAACGGATAATTAATTAATTTGGTGCCGTCAGTACCAACACTGTTCGATCTGGAAGCCCGAATACCTACCTAACGTTGCGAGAATAGAACCCAGCAAGCTGGTAACACAGATGCAAACGGGAAACTCGATTATCTGCATCGACCCTGCAAAAACAGAAGCAATATGAAGATCACCGGATTTGATGTCTAAAGTGGCACCCGCACCAGAGATCTCTACGATAAATAAAATCCAATGAGCAATCACTGAAGACAATAACCTACAGTCTATGAAACAGGTTTTATTTAATCTAATCTAAAATCCTAACAAACGATTAGACTTAAACAACAGAGGAAGCAAGATATACCTGCTCCTCTCACCACTAGCTAGGCCGCCGCCTCCTAGTGGACCTTGTTTATAGTAGAAATGCGTTCAAAACCTTTTGTTTTGTCCTCTACTGGAAAATTTCGTTAGTGGAAAATTTGGCCGTACCATAATTTAATTTGGTTGTGCTATCTAGTAGTAGGATAATATATACTCCTACCTTTGTGGCGCTTTCCAGCGAGGGGTCATTGTGATACGATTTGCTTGATCTTCGTCCGTCCACGAGGCCAAGAAAGAGATCTGCATTAATTATATGTGGGTGGCGAAAGAAATTGAGGATTTCAGAGCCCTGGTACACACTTTTGGTTGTGCTATCTAGTAGTAGGATAAATTGAGTGCTACTCCCTCCATACTAAAAAATAAAGTCATTTTGGATAAGGCTTGGGTCAAACATTGGGAATATAAATCATGAATAACTTTTTAAGTTGTTGAGTTTGAAAATGTGAAAACCACATGTATAGATTTGTCTTGAAAAATACTTTCACAAAAATTTACATATATCACTTTTTGATAAATATCTTTATAAAAATAAGTAGTCAAAGTTGTGCTTTGGAGACCATATCACTGTCCAAAACGACTTTATTTTTTTAGTATGGAGGGAGTATGCTTTTAGCACCTCCAACAAGCCTTGGTGTCTGTGTTCAGGAGGGTTGTCCACGAGGCTAAGGGCACCCGCAATGGTTACAACCAATTACTAGCTTTAAGCCAACTTCTACAACCGTGCTAACTTTTGGCACATAGCTAACATAGATAGCTCCACATGACACTGTAACACCTCTTGTGTTATGAGCTCACTAAGCACTGAGGTTATGACCTGAGAAATAGATCTATAAGTATAGTGAGTTGGTTTAATCAAATGCGATGATGAAAATTTAAACAAGAAAATAAGAAAAGTAGTTTTAATTATTTGGCACGAAAAGCGATTTCTATAAACAAGAATAAAACAGAACTTGTATTTAGTACTTAAATAAAAATTGAAGAACAAGTTGGGTAGATGGAAATGCAACATTAACTTTTGGGAAACAAAGGTTGTTAATTAGTGTTTTTGAAAGCTCAAAAATCAAATTAGAAATTAAAATTAGCCCTTTTCGTTGAATCGGCAAAAATTAGAAGTGGTGTTAAAAGTATCATTTTTGGTAAATTATATTGAACAACTAGTTAAGTAGTTCCTAGATGTTTTATTTTTATGAGTTAGTATGACGTATGGACTAGTGTGTGAAATGTGTAGTGGTTGGA
This sequence comes from Miscanthus floridulus, assembly GCF_019320115.1. NCBI lineage: Eukaryota > Viridiplantae > Streptophyta > Magnoliopsida > Poales > Poaceae > Miscanthus > Miscanthus floridulus. The sequence goes on from NC_089594.1 coordinate 30,397,620, forward strand.
ATTAATTAGGTTTAGGCATAGTAAAAATTACGGCAAAAGCACTAAAGGTTGTTAGTTCTAGCTAAGTTCTTATTCTCTCTAAGTCGGAAACGATGACAGACACTGTCATTTTGGCACTTAGATTTCAACAAAAACGAATTAAGCAAAATATCTAGGTTTCTGCACAATTGGTTGCATCAAGGTGTGTACTTGAACGTGGTACAGGTCATAGTTGCGATAGAGGTTATGATGTTCGCTCGACAGCTGCCGTTGGTGCCTTGGAGTCCTGCCGCCGTGTCACAGCGGTGGCCGACCACAGATGTGATGGCGACATTTTCCCTACCCGCCTTGATCAGCTAGCCGACATCGGTGTGCCGCTCGGGTTTGGCTGCTCTGATTCAAACACATTGCGTTACCGAGGCGCAAGTACTCACACTGTCACCACTAGTTGGAGCTGCCCCGCTTTAACTTGTTTAGCTCACCCGGGCGCACACTCCATGGCCGCGGGCCATGGCGTAGCGGCGGTGGTGCGCCATTCCCTTCATAATTTGTAGCTCAAAGCTTTCCAGTCCAATTCCTCGTGTCTATGAGTAGAATAGGAAGTTAACTGGACGTCCCATTCTCGTCGAGCTCATCCATGGTCTTTTGGTGGCCAATTTCGGGTTTTCCTCACCGCCAGTCATCCCGCTGCTGTGGGATGGCACATGTGGGGGTAAGGCATTACGCTTGGTTTTAGTTCGATTCAATCTGGATATAGGCTCATCTTGATACTCTTGTGTCGGTGCTCGCCTTAGCTCCGCCAAGGATGCCACCGGTGGTGAGCTGACGCATCGGTGTTCACCCTGAGCACCGCCACCCCGTCAGCTCGCACATGGCCAGCGCTACAGGGGCCATCTCCAACTTCACCACCACCTCGACCATGTTCGTTGTAAGTTGCTGATGCTCAATCGCCCCCTTTTAATTCGTTGATTGCGTTAGCTCGCCAGACCGCTCGCGCCGCCGTGGTGTTTGGGCCGCTACCGTGGGCAGCGCTATAGAAGTCACCGTTTAACTCCTAATCGCCGCCTAGGGTTTCGTCTTGGCTCCGTGGCGCTCATCGGCTTGATTGTGGGGCTAATGTTTCGTTCCAGTGGTCGGTGTATGCACGCTGCGTCGGTTGGAGTCGCACCATCGTGCGCAGGCTGCCGGGGACCATCCCGTGGTGAGGACGAGATAGTTCGGGGGCTTAGTTGCTAAGCGTGTCTCTTGCAGAATAGTGCGCAAGTGCTCCGCATAATAACTCGGTAGGTCAGGGGCTCTTTCCAAAAAATGCGCTGGTGCGCTCTGCTATACGCGCGGGCTTCCCATTGTGAGCCGTTTAGGTTGCTGGGCCAAATAGTTGTCCACCGGCCTTTTCTTTTTCAAAAGCATTTTCCAAATTAGTTTCTAGGGTAAGTTTGTAAATTTAAGATAAATTTGTGTAGATGTCCAAAAATAGTGAAACTAATTTTGTTGAACTCCTAAAATCATGATCTATCTGCTAGTATATTTTGTTCAAATAGTTTTATAATATTCTTAGGAGTTATATAATTAAATTGAAATACTTAATATTGTCAAAATATAAACTTGTAGGAATTGCTGTGATAAATTGGTGATAGTGTTGGCTCTGAAATTTTTATAGTAGATTCCTAGCAATATTAGGTGCTCGCTGTAATTTTTGTAGATCCATAGGAATTAGTTGTTAAGGTAATTAAATGAGCCCTAGTGCAAATATATAAGTATTTAATTAATAGAGAAACAACTTGGGTTTGTATAACTAAAATATTGTGGGAAATTAGCGCCTAGTTCGACAACCTAGATACGTATCCTAGCACGTTAGAGCTATCTCATTAGCTTGCGAGGCATAATCGATTTTCTAAGAGTTTTGGTTGTCGTTGATTATTTACATCTATGTGTTGCATCCACGTATATTATAATAGGAACAATGATGGATCGTGGAGATGACCAGAGTAGTAGAAGAGATGGTGCCTTGGTGATCGTGTCGCCACGATAGAATGCTACCTTTTGGTTATATCTAACCCTAGCAAGCCCCGGTGCATAACCCCTATTATTCTGCACTTTTAATTTATGCTTGTGCATTATGTTTAAGGAGTTGAATGAAACCCACTTGCATATATATATCATTATCCTATGAGTCCTACTAGTATGATAGGATCGTGTAGATTGCTCTGCTACAGGACTTTTGGGTGTTGCATGCAAATGATAAGTGGCTATAGAGGAAAGTTTCTGTGGATTGTTTAATCCAGACGTGTGAAAGGGGTTAAGGAACCGGTTACTTATAGCAAATCGTACGTCTATGCCATGTTTGATTAGCTAAAATAAGTTGGTAGCTGTTAAAAAACTCCAGCTAGTTGTTTCTAGCAGTGTACTCCATCTGTCCTGTAATATACTGCAATTTAGGAATTTTAAGATAAATTAAGATAGAACATAAAAGAACCATATACCCTCATTTTATTTCTTAATCAGACATTATCATCGACATGATTAATGGTGATTGGTTGATAAGTGGAAAGTATTTAATGTAAAATTGGTTTTTGTCCTCTAGAATGCATATGCATTATATTTGAGAATAAATTTTGAATGCTAGAATGCACTATATATTACTAGTCCATCAACCCGTGCTCTCGCACGGGTTATCATTATAAAAGATATACTATTTAATACATTTGACAAATACAAAGTTACTTATATTAAATTGTATGTTTTTCTTAGTTTATTTCCTACAAAATAGACACAATACATACTTCGCAGACTATATCTAATTATCAAACTTATTATTTTTTTTGCAAGGGATTGACTTATATATTTTTCATCCATATTCATATTTTTAATTCACATGGCACCTCAGTATATTTTAATATACAGCTAGTTTGAAACCTTGGCATTAACTCTGGTGGCCCTTGTTGCATCAAATATTTTATGAAGTCTATTTTTTTCAAATTTTCTTTTTATTGACCACTACAGGTTTTTTTCCTCAAGTTAAAACTCTTGTGCTTATTGTATCTTTTACTGACTCTCATTTTGCACTCTTTTAAAATAAGAATTTTAGGCTGTAGAATACATTTTGAAATACTACAATAGCATACGTAATTATTCAAAACTTGCATCATATCACTTAAGATAAGTGTTAGAGCATGAAATGAGATCTTGCATGGGGGTAGCAGTACTAACATCAAGAGAATTTAAAATCTTAAGCCTTATAATGATCGAATTTTACTCTAAAGCAATGTTAAAGGTCCTGAAAAATATAGCCACCATTAGTCTCCACAATTCTGAAGATGATTGAATTTTCCTATAAAGAAATTATATGTGTAGTTGAATTATAATATCAATATAAACATGTCAAACATTTATTTAAAATATGTAAATATATCTAAAGTAAAAACCTATATAAATTATGTCATGATTAATAATATGGTTTTACAAAATTTGTTAGTATCATGTATATGAGTTACTAAGGAAACAATATTTTTGATGAAACATAACATATATATTCATTGCTCATGTATGCCGACACAACGTTTATGCTTAATTAGTCAAATCTTAATATAGTAGCATAGACAGAAGTGGGTAATGCACAAATATACGTGTTGTATGGTTATTTAAAGGAACTAATATGGGGATTATATTTTATATTTAGATTTGAGAGCAAATTTAATTTTTTAATAATAAGAGGAAAATTGGGTTACATAAATTATCTACTGAAATAGGAGTACGTGGGCAGTTAGACGTAAATTGAGATCTGTGTTAGATCATGTTTCTTAACGATATATGTGGGTAGTTTAAATATAGCGTCATGAGTTATAATATGTTGTTTCACACAATAGCGGAGGTGGGTAATTATTTAGAAAATATAAGAGATCCAATACATATTATTATCAATAGTGATTAGATTATGCCAAATTGATGGTCAAAAGTTAAAGATTTTTGTGAGAATTTCTAGGATTCTTGTTTTCTTATTGTGTCTCGCGAGGATTAAAGTGGAAGCTCCATTAAGGATATCTAGTTAGCATCTCTGGTATTTAATTTTTTAGCATGATATGTATTTAGTTGAAATCTAATCTTAAGATATATAAAATCTTGTTGCATCCCTTTCTGTAACTCCACGAATTATAGTTTAGCTTTCAACCTTTAATCAAGTTGTACATTTTTTTCACATGTTAAGTAGAAGCTCTAGTTTTTTTATGTTTTATTCAAAATTTATTTTTTATTAAAAAGAGTTTATGTCCTAGTTGGATTGTTTTCGTATGTTAATTAAGTTGAAACTCAGATTGCACCTTAGCAGCGAACTTATTGAATTGTTATATCACAAAATTATGTGTATAGTATTGTTTTATATATCTTAGAGTGCTAAAAAAACAAATTACCAATATGGATATGACATAATGTTTCAATTAAAATATATAAAATTATCTAAAATAACAACTTATGAAATTGATTATTATGTAGTATTAATATAATTTAAAGTGAATTGTCGATGTTATGTTATTGCTATGTGGTTTGTTAATTAAACATTTTCCATGCATATAATATATTAAAATAAATAATTATCCTAATGTATATATGTTTACTTGGTATAGATGGTCAAACATAGCATCATGGTTATTTAATTTCACAGCTGTGGAAGTTTGTAATTTAGAAATATATATGTCTCGTACTCTATCGATGTTGATTTTTTTTTGTAATAGCATATATTAGCATTTACATATAAATTTGAGAGACGTGGGGTAATTTAGATGCAATGTGAGGGGGTTATTACGAATTATATTTCATAATGGCAAAGTAGGTAATTTAGACACAAATTTAGGGGGTTATTTTGAACCACTTTTCATAATGATTAGGGTGGCTAATTTATATACAAATTTAGGGGGTTATTTTCAATTATATTTTATAATGGCAGAGGTGGATAATTTAGATGTAAAATTAGGGGGTTACTTTATATATTTTTATAATGGCAGAGGTGGGTAATTTTTTTTACAAAATTACAACAGATCCAATGGCTATTATCGGAGATGATAATTAGAGTCTACCAAATTAAAGGCCGGATGTTTCTGATTATTGTGAGAATTTCTAGGATTTATCTTTTTTCTTAGCGCGTCTCGTGAGAGTTAACGTTGTGCCTCTAATTAGTAATAGTAAGATAGCACGGAGGGACTTGCTTACAGTCCATTTTAAGCTATTCAATCACATAGTTTATAGAAAGCTATTAACTGACGTTCTCAGGCTCTCAGCTAATGCGGCTTATAAAGATTTTAGCTGATCCAAACGGAGCCTATGTATAGATTCAAATCATGATCAACTCGATGACTGGCTGGATTGGGACCAATTAAAGACGATCGTGATCCCTTGAGACTTGAGAGGTGCCGAGGCAGTACAGTACCGTACCGTCTCAACCTCCTTCCATTGACTTCAAAGTCGACCAAGACAAATGAGAGTTATGAACCATATATAGGTGAGTGGTGACCCTCTCTGTGTGTGTGTCTACACACACGCACACACCTCTAGTAGTTTTGCTCATAAAAGATATATTTAGCTAGTTATTTTGGCAAGCAATACAAAGTAAATGTTGACGATTAATTCATAATTGTGAAACATAGTTCTAATGGTAAATATGCATTCATAATTGTCGATGCTATTAGAACAACACATTTATAATCTCAAAAAAAAAAACGAACAACAAATGTATATATATGTAACCATTGATGTCGGAATTCAGAATTATTTGTATACGAAATTAGAAAAAAAAATTGAATATGAGTCTATGATTGGTTAAGATTCCTTATCATCATCACCGGTTAGTATCAATTTCAATCCTTAATGAAGCGGACTTTGTTTGGACAAACAGTTCTAGGGATATCTATCACACATGATGTGGATGGACCGGATTCGATGCAGTGATGACCGGTTGATGGAGCCTTATTACTACCGATATGTGTCAGTGTCATGTTGGTGTGGCCATCCGTTGATCCATACTTATTTAATTTGGCTGTATATATAGAGAGGTATTCACGTTAATTTCATACTTGTATACTAAAATGAGCAAGCGATACGATGTTCCTCCATGCATGTTATCAGGGTACGTAGTAACTAGTAAGTCCATTGTAGGTGGCACAGTTAAATCCTACGATTAAAAAGAATAAAGCGTGGATATTTTTTTGTGCGACATTTGTTTTGGTTCTGCCTCTCCCCGTGCGATACCGCGGGCACTACCTCAGCCTGCCTGGCGTCCGATGGCTCACGCTTGCGCAAAAGGAAACCTCGCCATCGATCTCGGGCGGCAGTCATCGCCGTCGCGCGGCCTCCCTCATCCTCGCTCATCGCCATCGCGAACGCCGCGCCGACTCCTACGCCGCCAGCCAGCCTCTGCCCCATCACGCACGCCACGCCGACTCCCACGCCGCCACCAGCCCCCTGCGTGCCATTGTAGCGGCCTCTCCTGCGTCGCGCACAGATCCGACGGCCTGCACGACGATCCGGCATCCCTGCGCTGCATCGCCAACCATCCGCAGCAAAACACACTGTTGCTCGGCTGCCCGGCGCGGTGCGGCGTGGCGGCCCCGACGATGGGGTGCCTCCCGGCGCGAGCGGCCCCAACATCTAGAGATGGGCGTCTAATTCCTGGGCCGTTGTCTGCGACACCTTGTCCGCCAAGGTCACGACAGACAACCTAGCCCCCTCCCTAAAGTCCCCCGTATCCGCTGTGATTTTGCTTGATTCACTGACGCGGGCGCCGGCGCTCTTCCGATGGTCCGCAGCAAGTGTTTGAGAACCACGGTATTGTCTTCAAGACTTCACCGTCGGCACCTCCATCACCTCTGTCCTCACTGCTTGGGCTGGTACGCTCCTCCCAACTCTGGCAGATTATCTGTTGCTCTAGATTTCAATATTGGTCATGGTTCAGTCATTCCGTGGGTGATGTGTCAAAAATCAACGGTCTGGAGGTTCAGCATGTTTCAATACGCTGGGTTTCTTGATCAGTCGATCACTCAGGCTGTGCTTGTGGGAGGTAGTGCTGCAATCGTGCAGATTGTATGCTGATACAGCTTTGCTTTACTTTGATAGGGGTTAGGGAATGACTCGATCGGAACTGTATAGCAATAGTTTCTGCAGTGTCCACTGTAGCTTTGGAGTCTGTTTGTACCCCATTTTTCCTAGGACCATGGCTTGGAAAAATAACCTTTTGGTGTTGGTCACTTTGTAAGACATTTACTAAGAGGTGATATTCATGTGGAGGTACATCTACCCTAGGTTGTTTGTCTATCAAATCAGAGCAGCAAGGTTAGTATTCTGTAGTTCAATCTTTCTTTTCTTTTGTAATAAATTAATGGTTACCAAAAAAACATATGTGTTGGCAAAATCACAATATACCACCAACGCCTCTCCTTCCTTGGGTAACATCCTCATCCCTCTCTGTCTCCCTTGAGCATCTTTGGCTGATGCGAAAAAGGCACTTGAACATCTACCCTATGAATTTTTGTACAGGGTGGATTTTGTCCTTTGCTTCTTAGGTATTGTTTGCTGGCCTCTAATCTGCAGTTAATCTTATGTCCACACTTCTGTCGGCATCCCCTCCCCAAACCCTGCCTCTAGACTATAGAAAACATAAACAACACATGGAGAATTATGCCTAGTGCTGCTTATATGGCTATGATGAGTTTGCAGGATGGTGGCTGCCTCTAGATTATAGAAAACATAAACAACACCTGGAGAATTTTGCCTACTGTTGCTTATATGGCTATGATGAGTTTGGAGGATGGTGGCTTAATTGTATAACCCTGCTTAATTGCAATGTTGATAGAGTCAAAAATAAATGTGAACACAGATAATCCTGAGTTAACACATCTGCTATTGTGTTTGCTCCATTGGCTTGCATATGAAAAAAGTAGTATATATATTCCTCTTGAGAGTAGCCTATATTAATGCCTAAGTAGTATATACATTCCTGAAGACTAAAAAAACATTCAGCCAATCACTACTACATAAACGTTTTGTAGGGGCGGCTCAAGACCATTTGTAGGGGTTGTTTGACCTGCCGCCCCTACCAAACCATCTCTACAAATCATGCATTTGTAGGGGCCCCAACAAATCGATTTGTAGGGGCGGCTGTAGTACCAGCCGCCCCTATAATACCTGTTTGTACGGGCGGTTCAGCCTAGAACTGCCCCTACAGTATATTTTCCTGCAAAAAAAATTCAAATTTATAATTCAAATTCGACCAGAACACTGTTTGTTTCCTCGTATTCCATCCAGCGTTCGCGTTGCCGAACGCCCCGCGACCAATGTTCCGCCGAACGCCCCATGACTAACGTGAGCGAGGAAAGCGAGATAATCCCGCCGAACGCCCCGTGACCAACCTTCCGAACCGCGTTCGCTCAAGAGTATTATATAAACTACAAGCATAAGAGTATTATATGAACTACAATTACAAGTCTAATTCACAAGAATATATACAATCCATCATTAAATAGACATAATTCACAAGGTAAAACCAATATCAAATTCCATACACATTGCTATCGACGTCCTAGAGCTAGCCTTTCGGTCTCACAAAGGTGTTGGTACTGAGGATTTCTACCTAAGTCAGACTCTTGGTCATGATAGGGGCCTTTGATGTGTACAATCTGGTTCAATATGAAGTTGCAAAGGTCGCCGACGAGCTCTAAGAGTTGGTCATCCTTGTATGGGTCTCTTTTCATTTCTTTCTCTTCTTTCCACTATAAGAGAATAAGTTTCGGTTTAGTATTTTATACTATGTACGAAGTTTTTATACTACGGGTGAAGAGGTTCAAACTTACCCTTAAGGGGTGTCTCCTGTAGGCACCGGTGTTACTCATCATAGAACATACATAGTATCCACAATCACTACAAACTTCTAACCCTTGCGCAACGACGAGAAAACGTTGCAATAGGCCAAATTTTGTTGCAAAAGGTAGTTCATACCACGAAATCGCGTTTGTTGGCAATGGTTGCAAAAAGTCACGTTGCAATAAGAACTTGCAACCGTTGCTAGTTTGGCGTTGCAAGAGTTATCTTTTCTTGCAACGTTGCCAAGCATTGCAATAGGACGTTATCGCAACATTCATTGGCGTGGCAATACGAGCACTTGCCACGTTCGTCTTCGTAGCGAGAGGTGGTAAATACAACAAGCGATAGCGTGGCAATAGATTTTTATTGCCACGCTATAATTTTGTTACTTAAGGTGTTGTTGCCACGACCATTGTGCCGTGGCAAGTAAATCATTTGCCACGCAAATGTAATCGTTGCGAGAGAGTATACATTATTGCCACGCTTGTCTTGGCGTGGCAATAGTATCATTTGCCACGCAAATTTATCCGTTGCGAGATACCGTTCATTATTGCCACGGGCACGTTGCCGTTGCAACAATATCATTTGCCACGCAATTTTATTTGTTGCGATATACCGTTCATTATTGCCATGACCTCGGTGCCGTTGCAACAGTAGAATTTGCCACGCAATTTTATTCGTTGCGGAAGATTAATTGTTATTGCAACAATAGTCATGTCATGGCAATAGTATTATTTGCAACGTAAATAAGTCTGTTGCCATACAACATATTGCCACGCATCACGGCTCGTAGGTATAGCTTTTATTGCAACGCTAGTAACATTTAATTTTGGTTTAATAAATCATCATTGCAAATCAATAAACCATATCAAAAGCAATTGCACCCACATATATTAATTATAATTAATCATTCAATATGTTGCCAAACCCATGAAATAGTAGCTAAAATCATAAACGAGTGTACAATTAACTCATTATTTGACAACTTTTTACAAACTTCCTAACATCTATGCAGCACTTGAGAAATTCCTAGCAGCCCAACATGTCGTCTCCTCGGCTATGTCCTCGCTTGATTATGAGCCTCCCACCGAAACCTTGTCCACCTACTGCCAAAAGAATATGATTGGGATATTAGAACAATATTAAGTTTACTAATTTTTGCACAAATGTAAAGAGATGAAGATTTGGATAGAATATGGTTGTAATTAAGCAAAAGTAGAATTAAGCAAAATGGAATGAGTGTTGTCAATTTAATTAAGCAAAAGTAGAACTAAAAATTACAAAGCCTAGTACTACAGCAAGTACTCAATGAACAGCACCTCCTGCTGGGAGCCGCATACAAATCATTAATGATGAAATACAGCACAAAAAGACATTTTGACATTATAAGAACTGTGCACAAGGTTGTCTGATAACATATTGTAGTTATTACCATCTTCTTTTTCTAATTTCTTGTTTTATTCATCAGCTGCTATGAACCAATCCAACCCATGAATTTGTAACTAAACATATTATGTTGATGGCACGCCAATCCATTTCAGTTCTTGCAAAGGATTATGTGACAGAATATATATATACACACACACATTGGAAAAGGTATAAAAAGGTCGAATGCATGCGGGCAGAAAGATCAACAAGAATTTTCTTTTACCTTTTTCAGCTCCTCAAAGTTTGCTATTGTAGACCGCTACAAGTTTCCTTTATGCCTGGTGTGTCCGAACAAGCGACTGTGTGAAAAACAAATACAAGTAGGGGAGGTAGCATAGAGCATCTATCTGTACAAGCACAAAAGGACAAGCATTTGAGTAGTCAGTTCTGACATTTTAAATCGAGCTGTTTCTATATCTGAGTAACAAAAAATTGTGCTTCATCTAATTCAATAAGTTCAAACATTGCAATTTGAGCTGTTTGATATATCTATGTATCCAATAAAGTAGAGGACCAGCATGCATTGAGTTGCAACTACTAATTAGAGAACAATCAAAGTCATTTTGAACTCTGAATAATGAGTACTGGCTATTAGCCATGCTTGCTTCATGAATAGTCGAAAAACCACCCCCAGCCTCTGCATGAGAGGGTGCTTATTGGCATACTTCCTAACATCTATGCAGCACTTGAGAAATTCCTAGCAGCCCAACATGTCATCTCCTCGGCTATGTCCTCGCTTGATTATGAGCCTCCCACTGAAACCTTGTCCACCTACTGCCAAAAGAATATGATTGAGATATTAGAACAATATTAAGTTTACTAAATTTTGCACAAATGTAAAGAGATGAAGATATAAAATGGTTCTAATTTCTAATTTCATATACAAAAGCCATCAACCAAGCTTTTGCATGGTTGAAGTTCTACTGCAATCCTGCCTGAAGGCGTTGCATATGTTACAGTAGCAGCTGCCTTCTCTGAATTTTTAAGGCAGCAATAGTTTAGTTGATTAGAAAAATCATAACTTGAGTTGTAGACAACGAAAAATTATATTATTTAACAATACGGAAAGCCCATGAAATTCTCTACATCTTTCTAGTTATTTGTTAAATAGGATTCTGCAGTTATCATGGTCAAAAAACACAAACAACCACTGCTGTCCAGACCAAGGTCAAAACCTGACCGGCTACTTTCAAAATATTAGGTGCTCACTGTAATTTTTGTAGCTCCATAGGAATTAGTTGGTAAGGTAATTAAATGAGCCCTAGTTCAAATATATACGTATTTAATTAATAGAGAAACAACTTGGGTTTGTATAACTAAAATATTGTGGGAAATTAGCGCCTAGTTCGACAACCTAGATACGTAGCCTAGCACGTTAGAGCTATCTCATTAGCTTGCGAGGCATAATCGATTTTCTAAGAGTTTTGGTTGTCGTTGATTATTTACATCTATGTGTTGCATCCACGTATATCATAATAGGAACAATGATGGATCGTGGAGATAACCAGAGTAGTAGAAGAGATGGTGCCTTGGTGATCGTGTCGCCACGATGGAATGCTACCTTTTGGTTATATCTAACCCTAGCAAGCCCCGGTGCATAACCCCTATTATTCTGCACTTTTAATTTATGCTTGTGCATTATGTTTAAGGAGTTGAATGAAACCCACTTGCATATATATATCATTATCCTATGAGTCCTACTAGTATGATAGGATCGTGTAGATTGCTCTGCTACAGGACTTTTGGGTGTTGCATGCAAATGATAAGTGGTTATAGAGGAAAGTTTCTGTGGATTGTTTAATCCGGACGCGTGAAAGGGGTTAAGGAACCGGTTACTTATAGCAAATCGTATGTCTATGCCATGTTTGATTAGCTAAAATAAGTTGGTAGCTGTTAAAAAACTCCAGCTAGTTGTTTCTAGCAGTGTACTCCATCTGTCCTGTAATATACTGCAATTTAGGAATTTTAAGATAAATTAAGATAGAACATAAAAGAACCATATACCCTCATTTTATTTCTTAATCAGACATTATCATCGACATGATTAATGGTGATTGGTTGATAAGTGGAAAGTATTTAATGTAAAATTGGTTTTTGTCCTCTAGAATGCATATGCATTATATTTGAGAATAAATTTTGAATGCTAGAATGCACTATATATTACTATTACTAGTCCATCAACCCGTGCTCTCGCACGGGTTATCATTATAAAAGATATACTATTTAATACATTTGACAAATACAAAGTTACTTATATTAAATTGTATGTTTTTCTTAGTTTATTTCCTACAAAATAGACACAATACATACTTCGCAGACTATATCTAATTATCAAACTTATTATTTTTTTGCAAGGGACTGACTTATATATTTTTCATCCATATTCATATTTTTAATTCACATGGCACCTCAGTATATTTTAATATACAGCTAGTTTGAAACCTTGGCATTAACTCTGGTGGCCCTTGTTGCATCAAATATTTTATGAAGTCTATTTTTTTCAAATTTTCTTTTTATTGACCACTACAGGTTTTTTTCCTCAAGTTAAAACTCTTGTGCTTATTGTATCTTTTACTGACTCTCATTTTGCACTCTTTTAAAATAAGAATTTTAGGCTGTAGAATACATTTTGAAATACTACAATAGCATACGTAATTATTCAAAACTTGCATCATATCACTTAAGATAAGTGTTAGAGCATGAAATGAGATCTTGCATGGGGGGTAGCAGTACTAACATCAAGAGAATTTAAAATCTTAAGCCTTATAATGATCGAATTTTACTCTAAAGCAATGTTAAAGGTCCTGAAAAATATAGCCACCATTAGTCTCCACAATTCTGAAGATGATTGAATTTTCCTATAAAGAAATTATATGTGTAGTTGAATTATAATATCAATATAAACATGTCAAACATTTATTTAAAATATGTAAATATATCTAAAGTAAAAACCTATATAAATTATGTCATGATTAATAATATGGTTTTACAAAATTTGTTAGTATCATGTATATGAGTTACTAAGGAAACAATATTTTTGATGAAACATAACATATATATTCATTGCTCATGTATGCCGACACAACGTTTATGCTTAATTAGTCAAATCTTAATATAGTAGCATAGACAGAAGTGGGTAATGCACAAATATACGTGTTGTATGGTTATTTAAAGGAACTAATATGGGGATTATATTTTATATTTAGATTTGAGAGCAAATTTAATTTTTTAATAATAAGAAGAAAATTGGGTTACATAAATTATCTACTGAAATAGGAGTACGTGGGCAGTTAGACGTAAATTGAGATCTGTGTTAGATCATGTTTCTTAACGATATATGTGGGTAGTTTAAATATAGCGTCATGAGTTATAATATGTTGTTTCACACAATAGCGGAGGTGGGTAATTATTTAGAAAATATAAGAGATCCAATACATATTATTATCAATAGTGATTAGATTATGCCAAATTGATGGTCAAAAGTTAAAGATTTTTGTGAGAATTTCTAGGATTCTTGTTTTCTTATTGTGTCTCGCGAGGATTAAAGTGGAAGCTCCATTAAGGATATCTAGTTAGCATCTCTGGTATTTAATTTTTTAGCATGATATGTATTTAGTTGAAATCTAATCTTAAGATATATAAAATCTTGTTGCATCCCTTTCTGTAACTCCACGAATTATAGTTTAGCTTTCAACCTTTAATCAAGTTGTACATTTTTTTCACATGTTAAGTAGAAGCTCTAGTTTTTTTATGTTTTATTCAAAATTTATTTTTTATTAAAAAGAGTTTATGTCCTAGTTGGATTGTTTTCGTATGTTAATTAAGTTGAAACTCAGATTGCACCTTAGCAGCGAACTTATTGAATTGTTATATCACAAAATTATGTGTATAGTATTGTTTTATATATCTTAGAGTGCTAAAAAAACAAATTACCAATATGGATATGACATAATGTTTCAATTAAAATATATAAAATTATCTAAAATAACAACTTATGAAATTGATTATTATGTAGTATTAATATAATTTAAAGTGAATTGTCGATGTTATGTTATTGCTATGTGGTTTGTTAATTAAACATTTTCCATGCATATAACATATTAAAATAAATAATTATCCTAATGTATATATGTTTACTTGGTATAGATGGTCAAACATAGCATCATGGTTATTTAATTTCACAGCTGTGGAAGTTTGTAAATTAGAAATATATATGTCTCGTACTCTATTGATGTTGATTTTTTTTGTAATAGCATATATTAGCATTTACATATAAATTTGAGAGACGTGGGGTAATTTAGATGCAATGTGAGGGGGTTATTACGAATTATATTTCATAATGGCAAAGTAGGTAATTTAGATACAAATTTAGGGGGTTATTTTGAACCACTTTTCATAATGATTAGGGTGGCTAATTTATATACAAATTTAGGGGGTTATTTTCAATTATATTTTATAATGGCAGAGGTGGATAATTTAGATGTAAAATTAGGGGGTTACTTTATATATTTTTATAATGGCAGAGGTGGGTAATTTTTTTTACAAAATTACAACAGATCCAATGGCTATTATCGTGTAACATCCTAAAATTTGCACTCTTTTAAATAGCTAAATTGATCTATTTACGCAATTATGTGTGCATACAAATGTAGGAAAATAATAATTTTTTAAAACTAAAATCAAATATAATATTAGCTACAAGTGATGCATACATGCTGCTGCATATCATTTGGTGAATGTTTGGAATTTATTAAAGATTTCAAAAAGAATTGAAATTTGAATTTAAAAATGGATTTGGAAAAGTGTAGAAAAAAAAAGAAAAGAATCATTTTCTCCTTTCCTTCTTGAATTTCGGCCTGCTGGCCCAGCTCCCCGACGGCCCGCTCCCCCCTCTTCCTTCCACTCCTATTCTCCTTCCTGGGCCGGCCCAGTTCAGGCGGAACCGCTGCCCCCGCGCCAGCCCAGCACCGCGCCCTTTCCCCGCGCGTCAGTCGCTGCCTAAGCGGGCCCGCTTGTCAGTTCTTTCCCCCACCTCCTCCCGCACGCCCCGCCCAGTCAGGCAACTGCCGCTGCGCAACCGCCGCCCCGTGCCCGCTCCTCGCGACGTGGGCGCGTCGCCCCGCTCCTCGGCCTCGATAAAAAGAAGCCGAGCCCCCCCCCCCCCGCGCACTCCCCTACTCTCCCCACTCCATTTTCTCTCTCGCGTTCACGCCTCGGAGGCCACGACCGTCGCACGGAAGAGCTCCGCCGGCCACCGTCCTCACCTCCGCGCGAAACGCCGTCCCCAAGTCGCGTTCGTCTCCGTTTGAAGTCGCGGTGAGCTTCGCCGTACTCCCCTCCTTCCCTCTGTGCTTTCAATTTGGTATTTCATGGCCGTTTGGGGCCCTATTCGCGAGCGTCCACGAGCTTTGGCCACCGACCTTGGCGCCCGTCGCCTCGGCTTCCTCCTCCGGCCGTCGTGATGGCCTGCGCGAGTTCCCCTTCTCCCCAGCTTTCTCCCGGTGCCTCCGGATTTCCGAACCGTGGCCCCTAGCCCCGGAACCGCGCGCTCCGGCGTGTCCTTGCCGCTGGCCATGGCTGCGCCGCCGTGGCTGTCACTGTGCCGGCCGCCGGCGCCCCTTTCTCTCTCCCTCCCATCTGTTCCGGGCCGTCCGATCTTGATCTAACGGCCACCGTTGGCCGATACCCCTTCGCGGGTGGTTTTGCTAAAGAGCCCTCCTGTTTTCGCGTAATAGAACCCGCAGTCCAAAGCGCATTTCTCCTATTACGCATTCTTGTTTTGAAAGCGTAAAGTCATCGGCTTAAGTCAAAAGTACGCTTTCAGTATTTACAGAAATGCTATTTGAACTGTTTCGCTTATAAAATTGTCATTTTAGCTCCGAATTGATCCATTCAAATCGTGTTAGCTTCGTAATTTCATAGGCTACATGTTAGAACTACTGTTAATCAAGTTTGGAACTTTTTAATTTCATGATTAGAATTAATTAAATATAGGGCTATAGGAAAACCCGTTTTAATCACAACTTTCGCATTTTAGCTCCGTTTTTCGTGAACTTCGCGTTGACGTGATCGTAGAGAAACGTAGATTAGTTTTACAAACATTTTATCTTGTTTTCAATACTGTTGGTGTACTGTTCTAATGATAAGAATGTTTGCTTTGCATGAATGCTTTTGGAATGTTGTATGTTGCCATGTTGGTCGCGTTCAGACGGTGAGGAAAACGTTGGAGACCAAGAACTCTTCGACGACCAGCAGGACCAGCACGAGTTTGTGAACCAAGGCAAGTATAACATGGGCCTTCCTTGATGTCCTATTTCACTTTAATCAATTACTCATTTGCATGTGTCTAATTTTGATAACCGTAAGGACATCCTAGTGATTGTTATCCTGTTCCTTGTCTCCTATGGGTTAAATGCATATGGGTAGATTGCTAGTGCTCTAACTGAACTTGATATACATATAGATGAAAGATACTATGGAACAAAGTGAGTAACATGAATTATAACAACTGTTCCATAGGGCGAAAGTGCAAATGACCTTTGTTCATGTTGCTCCTGGCCCTCCATAAGGACTTATCTGTCGGCAAAAGCTAGGACTGACAGTGCAACCGGGAGAGTCATATGGCTCTGACTTTAGCTCAGTAATAGGACCTTTCCTAGCTGGTTAGAGGTTACCTTTTTGGCGCAAATGGGGCTTGCCACTTTGGGTATAGGGCTGCCTCTGTTCCTATGAGTATAGCCGCGATGGATTTGTGCCATAGGAAAGGGGGGTCCCTACATCTGCCTGCCAAGGAAACCTAGCGGCCCTAACTTGTTAGGGAAACCTATGAAATGGCTTCATAGTGTACCCTGCCCGCTCACCTTGGTAGTGACATGGGAGTAATTAACCCGGGCGTATGGGGATCACGACTCGCGGTGAATGTGCACCACCTCTGCAGAGGGTAACAAACTGTTATAACAGCCGTGCTCACGGTTACGAGCGGCCCAAAAAACTCACAGAATAACTGGTTAATTGTTGATGATCGTTTAAAGTTGTTCAATGATGATATATGGTACACCTGACCCCGATATTTGTTCTTATGGGAATTAAATGGGAGCTTAAGCATAACTTGATAATACTTGAGAATAAAAGTTTGACCTATTAAAAATGCTAACTGCAGTAAACCAGAGTCTATCCTTTTTGAGCTTCATAACCCCATGTTAGCTTGCTAAGTACGGAATGTACTTACACTTGTTTATTTTCTTTACTTGGATAAAAATCCCGGATGGGTAACAGATGACAACGGGTATGAGGATTTCCCGGAGGATTATTAGGCTTGTGGTCAACCAGTTGACCTTCCCTGTGATGACGGCCACGAGAGTTCATTCTATTTTTATTATTCCACTGTGATGTATGAGACTAAGTTCTATTATAACTCTGATGTATGAGACACTGTGATGATACTATTGTAATTTGTCAGCTTGTGTGTGTGATTGACTCCTGGGCACACACGAATTTTGTGCATTCAATTTTATCCTTAAAATTGGGTGTGACAAATTGGTATCAGAGCCGTGTCGACTGTAGGACGCAAGCCTAGTTAGAAAATGGTCGTTTTAGCAGCTTTGCTCCTCTGGTTTCTTGCTTACTGACTTATCCTTGCTATTTTATTAAAACATTTATGTTTTTCATACCTTAATCTATTATTTAAAATTGTTGATTCTAATTTCTATCTCACTTTAAATCTATAGATGTCTCATAATCCAAAGACTGCTCGACTCAGCACTGTCGGCTATCATGCCATGTTCACCCCGCGTGCCCCACCGGCAGAGAGGGAGATTGTGATCATCTCCGACGACGTGGAGATGGCTACACCGACGCCTACACCTACTCCTACACCAGTCGCCGTGCTCGTCTACCCTATGGTCGCTACACCTGAGGAGTCGACGGCTACTTCTCCTACACCTGCACCCTCCCCAGCTGCCCCCGTGGAGGACGATGCGATTGGCTGGAAGTGCAAATACTACTTCAAGCTAGCTCTAGAGATAGCCTACTACCACACTCTTCTCACCCACGTGCTGGACGACTACTTCCCCGACTTGCACGCCTCCATCAGCTACCACTGCGCCGAATACAAGCACCCACTGGAGGCTACCTTCTGGAAGGTAGAGCTGGTGGTCACCGCATGGAATGATATCATCAATGGACATGAGGTGGAGACTGTCCACAGTGCCCCTGCCAGGAGAGCCCATGCTTTGGATGGCATGGAGGATGCAGCACAGAACGCCTACATCCACTACCATGGTCGTCGCTTCGAGGCCATGAGGGAGGATCGTTTCAGGTTCCTTCCTCGAAATGATCATGAGGGTGTTTGGTAGGTTTTGGCTCCACCAGAGAATGACCCAACTCTGGAGGCAACGGTGCAGCATGTCCACGCTATGCAGGGAGTGGATGATGAGATCAAAGGAGAACTACGTGCATCTCAGAGGGCGCAGAGACGTCTTCAGAAACAAGTGGATGAACTTCGAGCACAGCTGGGACAGCCTTCCATCTACAAGAAGAAGCGCCGTTCCTTCACCATGATTGACACCGCTCCATAGGTGTTAGGTGCCTTGATCTAGATTATCACGTCGTTAGTTCGTGTCCTTATTTAGTCTTGTTGGTCTTGTGAACTTGGTTGATTAGATGTTTGATTTGTGAACTTGGTTGAGTTGGTATTTTGCTTGATTGCTGGAAGTTTGTGGGCATGTCCACAACTTCTTTAGATTGGAACTTTAAATTTAGAATGAAATCTTAATGCAGAAGTATCATTTTACCTTATCTCTGCTGTGCTGATTTCTGGAGCAGCCTGTGTTCTTTATCTGGTAACTCGAAATCGGGGATGATAAAAATTCTGAAATTTGTGTGGTGATGACTAGACCTCTGTATCTCTCAAGTGTCTTTGGAATCACGTCAATAGCTATTCAGGTTTGGGAGATCTAATTGGCACAAGTTGATGTTCCTGCGCTGTCTGGAACTCAGAACAGTTTCGGTTTAACTCTATTTTTGACTATGTGTGAGTTCGAATCTGTAAAAGTGGTCAAAATGAAAGTTGTAGCTGATGTCCTAAGCTTTCTAACGAATCTTGGTGCACCTCTGTTGGACCTCTGAAACTCGAGTTATAATAGTTTTACTAAACTGCTGAATTTGAGTCTTGCCCAGAAAAATTTCAGCATTGTTTCATATCTCTTGTAAGTTCTCTATAATTGGAAAAAAATCTCTAAACTTTGCACATTTGTTGGACAACAGATGGCCGCAAGAGGAGGAAGAGGCAGAGGCCGTGGTCGTGGGCGTGATGCTCTTATGAATCCGCCACCGCCACCTGTGACCATGGAGCAGATCTTGGGTATGCAAGCGCAGCTGATGCAAGCTATGATGCAGCGTTTGGACAATGAACCTGCAAGAGGTCCACCGCCTGTCCAGGTTAGAGATAAGCGTGGAGAGTTTGTGAAAGGTCATCCACCGGTGTTCACACATGCCACAGACCCTATGGAGGCCGATGACAGGTTGCGTGCTGTGGAGAAACAACTGAACATAGCACAATGCAACGACCTGGAGAAAGTGTTGTATGCTTCCGGGCAACTCCAAGGAGCTGCTCAGGATTGGTGGGAATCATTCCAGTTTGGACGTCCCAACAATGCTCCTGATATCACTTGGCAGGAATTTAAGGACAGTTTCCGATCATACCATATTCCTGATGGACTAGTGGAACTAAAGTAGGAAGAATTCAGATCTCTCAAGCAAGGATCAATGACTGTGGCAGAATATCGGGATAAGTTCGCACAACTATCTCGCTACGCTCCTAATGATGTGGCAGATGACAAGGATAAGCAACGCCGTTTCCTCAAGGGACTCTATGATGGACTGTAGCTCCAGCTGATGTCTAATACTTATCCTAATTTCCAGTCTTTGGTGAATCGTGCAATCGTGATTGATGATAAGCGCAAGGAGATGGAAGCTAAGAAGAGAAGGCTCCAAGGGCAAGCTTCTAGAAGCAACACACGCCCACGTGCTTTTCCCTAGCAAGGTTTCTAGCAGAGGAATCAAGGACCAACTCATCAGGGAAACCGTGGTCAGTATCCTCAGCGGAACCAGTTCCAGCAACGTCCTCAGTATCAGCAACAGTTTGGAAGTCAGCGTCCCCCGCAACAGACTAGCAATCCTGCAACACGCCAGGGAGTGCCTAACAATGCTCCTGTGAAGAGTGGCGCATCCTACAATCCCAATGCCTATTACCGATGTGGAGAAGTAGGTCACTATGCTCATCAGTGTCCTAAGAAGCAGAACCAGCAAGTACCTCAGAATCAGGCCAACAATCAGAAGTTCAACGCCCGACCACCTCTCACAGCGAAGGTGAACTATGTGTCATCTGATGCAGCTCAGGAGACGCCTGGGGTCATGTTGGGTACGTTCAGTGTCAACTCTATTTCTGCTACCATACTTTTTGATTCTGGTGCTTCGTATTCTTTTATCTCCCAAGCTTTTGTTAGAATGCATAGCATACCTTTGTGTGCCATGAAAAACCCAATACTAGTGAATTCCCTGGGAGGTAGTATGCCCGCTTCTTATTGGAGCCCCTCAACTAGCATTTCCTTAAGGGGGGTAGACTTCAAGGTGAAGCCTATTGTGTTGAGAACAGCGGGAATTGACCTTATCCTGGGAATGGATTGGATGAAATAACACCGGGCAGTGATACAGTGTCAGGAGAAATCTGTGGTTGTGACATCACTCAATGGGGATAGAATCTATGTAGAAGTAGTAGTGCAAGCTTAGCCTACAGCCACAGTGAATCAGCTAGATGGTGAGATCAATGAACAAGATCGTGTCGTGGAGGAATTTCCGGATGTCTTCCCCGATGACTTGCCAAGTATGCCACCTGACCGAGACATTGAATTCATTATTGAATTATTACCTGGAACTGCACCAATAGCTAAACGTCCATATAGAATGGGAGTTAATGAATTAGAAGAGCTTAAGAAACAACTAAAAGAGTTGCAAGAAAAAGGCTTCATACGCCCCAGTTCTTCCCCGTGGGGGGCACCTGTGATCTTTGTGGATAAGAAGGATGGTAGTCAACGGATGTGTGTGGATTACCGCTCACTTAATGAGGTTACCATCAAGAATAAATAACCTTTGCCTAGGATAGATGATTTGTTTGATCAGTTGAGAGGAGCTCATGTGTTCTCCAAGATTGATCTCCGATCTGGTTATCATCAGCTTAAGATTCGGAACTCGGATATACCTAAGACAGCATTCACTACACGATATGGATTATATGAGTACACCATTATGTCTTTTGGATTGACCAATGCACCTGCATACTTCATGTATTTGATGAATAAGGTGTTCATGGAGTTTCTGGATAAATTTGTGGTAGTATTCATAGATGACATACTAATATTCTCCAAGACTGAAGAAGAACATGCGGAACACATAAGGATGGTCTTGCAAAAGCTTAGAGAACATAAGTTGTACGCTAAGCGGAGCAAGTGTGAGTTTTGGTTAAGGGAAGTCTCTTTTCTGGGTCATGTTGTCTCCAATGGTGGAATAGTAGTGGATCCAGGCAAAGTGCAAGATGTACTGAATTGGAAACCACCAACTACTGTAAGTGAGATTCGAAGCTTTTTGGGATTGGCTGGTTAGTACCGAAGGTTCATTGAAGGCTTTTCCAAGCTAGCCAAGCCTATGACAGCTTTGTTGGAAAAGAATGCTAATTATGTATGGTCGGATAAATGCCAGGCAAACTTTGAAGAGCTAAAGAAGAGATTGACTACAGCTCCAGTATTAATTTTGCCTGATTTAAACAAGAACTTCTCTATATATTGTGATGCATCCCGTTTGGGTCTTGGATGTGTGCTTATGCAAGAAGGAAGAGTGGTTGCATATGCATCTAGACAACTAAGGAAGCATGAGTTGAATTATCCTACTCATGACTTGGAATTGGCAGCTGTGGTTCATGCTTTGAAGATCTGGAGACATTATCTGATTGGACATAAGAGTGATATCTATACTGATCATAAGAGTTTGAAGTATATATTCACCCAATCAGATCTGAATCTAAGGCAACGTCGTTGGTTGGAATTGATCAAAGACTATGATTTGGAAGTGCATTATCACCCGGGAAAGGCAAACGTCGTAGCTGATGCACTTAGCAGAAAGAGTTATGCCAATGGTATTCAGACAACATCTATGTCAGTAGAGTTGTGTGCTGAAATGGAATATCTCAACTTGAGTCTGGTCACTAATGCAATGGAATTGGTGATAGAGCCTACACTGGGGCAGGAGATACGCAAAGGACAATTGGAGGATGAAAAACTTAAAGAGATAGCAGAGAATGTAGTGCTTGGAAAGGCACCCGGATTCAGAATGGATGAGAATGGAACTCTTTGGTTCGGAAAACGGATATGTGTACCGGAAGTGAAAGCTATCCGTGATGCAATTCTACAAGAGGCCCATGAGTCTGCTTATTCTATACATCCCGGAAGTACCAAGATGTACTTGGATCTCAAAGAAAAGTATTGGTGGTATAGTTTGAAGAGAGATGTGGCAGAATATGTGGCTGTGTGTGACACTTGCCAAAGAGTGAAAGCTAAGCATCAAAGACCTGCAGGGTTACTACAACCAATGAAGATCCCTGAATGGAAATGGGAAGAAGTTGGCATGGATTTTATTGTAGGATTACCCCGCACTCAAAGAGGTTATGATTCAATATGGGTAATAGTGGATTGACTCACCAAGGTCGCTCACTTTTTACCAGTCAAGACTACTTATAATGGTGCAAGATTAGCAGAGTTATACATGGAATGAATAGTGTGCTTACATGGTGTTCCCAAGAAAATTGTGTCGAATAGAGGCACCCAATTTACATCGCAATTCTGGCATAAAGTACATAGATCTTTGGGAACAAAGTTGAATTTCAGTTCTGCTTACCACCCGCAAACTGATAGACAGACGGAAAGGATCAACCAGATTTTGGAAGATATGTTGAGAGCCTGTGCACTTCAGTATGGTGATAGTTGGGATAAGAGTCTGCCTTACGCAGAGTTCTCATACAACAACAGTTATCAAAAGAGCCTCAAGATGGCACCTTTCGAGGCGTTGTATGGACGTAAGTGTAGAACACCTTTGTTCTGGAATCAGACTGGAGAAACCCAAGTGTTTTGTCCCGATGTCCTTAGAGACGCGGAAGAACAAGTGAGAATAATTAGAGACAATTTGAGAGTAGCTCAGTCTCGACAGAAGAGTTACGCTGATACTCGCAGAAGAGAGCTGACTTTCGAGATTGATGATTATGTGTACCTGAAAGTGTCACCAATGAGAAGTGTGAGAAGATTTAATATGAAGGGAAAGTTAGCACCAAGGTATATAGGACCTTTTAAGATCCTAGAGAGATGTGGAGAAGTAGCTTATCAGTTGGAATTACCTGAGAGCTTGTCCGGTGTGCACGACGTGTTTCATGTTTCCCAGTTGAAAAAGTGTCTGAGGGTACCAGAAGAACAAATTCCTTTGGAAGAACTTGTTGTCAAGGAAGATCTTACTTATGAAGAGTATCCGATAAAGATCTTGGAAACTGCCGAAAGAGTTACGAGAAGCCGAACAGTAAAGATGTGCAAAGTGCAGTGGAATCGTTATACAGAGGATGAGGCTACTTGGGAAAGAGAAGAGGATCTGAGAAAGACTTATCCCCAACTGTTTGAGTAAGCAATCACCCGAATCTCGAGGACGAGATTCATCTTAAGGGGGGTAGAATTGTAACATCCTAAAATTTGCACTCTTTTAAATAGCTAAATTGATCTATTTACGCAATTATGTGTGCATACAAATGTAGGAAAATAATAATTTTTTAAAACTAAAATCAAATATAATATTAGCTACAAGTGATGCATACATGCTGCTGCATATCATTTGGTGAATGTTTGGAATTTATTAAAGATTTCAAAAAGAATTGAAATTTGAATTTAAAAATGGATTTGGAAAAGTGTAGAAAAAAAAAGAAAAGAATCATTTTCTCCTTTCCTTCTTGAATTTCGGCCTGCTGGCCTAGCTCCCCGACGGCCCGCTCCCCCCCCCCTTCCTTCCACTCCTCCTATTCTCCTTCCTGGGCCGGCCCAGTTCAGGCGGAACCGCTGCCCCCGCGCCAGCCCAGCACCGCGCCCTTTCCCCGCGCGTCAGTCGCTGCCTAAGCGGGCCCGCTTGTCAGTTCTTTCCCCCACCTCCTCCCGCACGCCCCGCCCAGTCAGGCAACTGCCGCTGCGCAACCGCCACCCCGTGCCCGCTCCTCGCGACGTGGGCGCGTCGCCCCGCTCCTTGGCCTCGATAAAAAGAAGCCGAGCCCCCCCCCGCGCACTCCCCTACTCTCCCCACTCCATTTTCTCTCTCGCGTTCACGCCTCGGAGGCCACGACCATCGCACGGAAGAGCTCCGCCAGCCACCGTCCTCACCTCCGCGCGAAACGCCATCCCCGAGTCGCGTTCGTCTCTGTTTGAAGTCGCGGTGAGCTTCGCCGTACTCCCCTCCTTCCCTCTATGCTTTCAATTTGGTATTTCGTGGCCGTTTGGGGCCCTATTCGCGAGCGTCCGCGAGCTTTGGCCGCCGACCTTGGTGCCTATCGCCTCGGCTTCCTCCTCCGGCCGTCGTGATGGCCTGCGCGAGTTCCCCTTCTCCCCAGCTTTCTCCCGGTGCCTCCGGATTTCCGAACCGTGGCCCCTAGCCCCGGAACCGCGCGCTCCGGCGTGTCCTTGCCGCTGGCCATGGCTGCGCCGCCGTGGCTGTCACTGTGCCGGCCGCCGGCGCCCCTTTCTCTCTCCCTCCCATCTGTTCCGGGTCGTCCGATCTTGATCTAACGGCCACCGTTGGCCGATACCCCTTCGCGGGTGGTTTTGCTAAAGAGCCCTCCTGTTTTCGCGTAATAGAACCCGCAGTCCAAAGCGCATTTCCCCTATTACGCATTCTTGTTTTGAAAGCGTAAAGTCATCGGCTTAAGTCAAAAGTACGCTTTCAGTATTTACAGAAATGCCATTTGAACTGTTTCGCTTATAAAATTGTCGTTTTAGCTCCGAATTGATCCATTCAAATCGCGTTAGCTTCGTAATTTCATAGGCTACATGTTAGAACTACTGTTAATCAAGTTTGGAACTTTTTAATTTCATGATTAGAATTAATTAAATATAGGGCTATAGGAAAACCCGTTTTAATCACAACTTTCGCATTTTAGCTCCGTTTTTCGTGAACTTCGCGTTGACGTGATCGTAGAGAAACGTAGATTAGTTTTACAAACATTTTATCTTGTTTTCAATACTGTTGGTGTACTGTTCTAATGATAAGAATGTTTGCTTTGCATGAATGCTTTTGGAATGTTGTATGTTGCCGTGTTGGTCGCGTTCAGACGGTGAGGAAAACGTTGGAGACCAAGAACTCTTCGACGACCAGCAGGACCAGCACGAGTTTGTGAACCAAGGCAAGTATAACATGGGCCTTCCTTGATGTCCTATTTCACTTTAATCAATTACTCATTTGCATGTGTCTAATTTTGATAACCGTAAGGACATCCTAGTGATTGTTATCCTGTTCCTTGTCTCCTATGGGTTAAATGCATATGGGTAGATTGCTAGTGCTCTAACTGAACTTGATATACATATAGATGAAAGATACTATGGAACAAAGTGAGTAACATGAATTATAACAACTGTTCCATAGGGCGAAAGTGCAAATGACCTTTGTTCATGTTGCTCCCGGCCCTCCATAAGGACTTATCTGTCGACAAAAGCTGGGACTGACAGTGCAACCGGGAGAGTCATATGGCTCTAACTTTAGCTCAGTAATAGGACCTTTCCTAGCTGGTTAGAGGTTACCTTTTTGGCGCAAATGGGGCTTGCCACTTTGGGTATAGGGCTGCCTCTGTTCCTATGAGTATAGCCGCGATGGATTTGTGCCATAGGAAAGGGGGGTCCCTACATCTGCCTGCCAAGGAAACCTAGCGGCCCTAACTTGTTAGGGAAACCTATGAAATGGCTTCATAGTGTACCCTGCCCGCTCACCTTGGTAGTGACATGGGAGTAATTAACCCGGGCGTATGGGGATCACGACTCGCGGTGAATGTGCACCACCTCTGCAGAGGGTAACAAACTGTTATAACAGCCGTGCTCACGGTTACGAGCGGCCCGGAAAACTCACAGAATAACTGGTTAATTGTTGATGATCATTTAAAGTTGTTCAATGATGATATATGGTACACCTGACCCCGATATTTGTTCTTATGGGAATTAAATGGGAGCTTAAGCATAACTTGATAATACTTGAGAATAAAAGTTTGACCTATTAAAAATGCTAACTGCAGTAAACTAGAGTCTATCCTTTTTGAGCTTCATAACCCCATGTTAGCTTGCTAAGTACGGAATGTACTTACACTTGTTTATTTTCTTTACTTGGATAAAAATCCCGGATGGGTAACAGATGACAACGGGTATGAGGATTTCCCGGAGGATTATTAGGCTTGTGGTCAACCAGTTGACCTTCCCTGTGATGACGGCCACGAGAGTTCATTCTATTTTTATTATTCCGCTGTGATGTATGAGACTAAGTTCTATTATAACTCTGATGTATGAGACACTGTGATGATACTATTGTAATTTGTCAGCTTGTGTGTGTGATTGATTCCTGGGCACACACGAGTTTTGTGCATTCAATTTTATCCTTAAAATTGGGTGTGACAAATTGGTATCAGAGCCGTGTCGACTGTAGGACGCAAGCCTAGTTAGAAAATGGTCGTTTTAGCAGCTTTGCTCCTCTGGTTTCTTGCTTACTGACTTATCCTTGCTATTTTATTAAAACATTTATGTTTTTCATACCTTAATCTATTATTTAAAATTGTTGATTCTAATTTCTATCTCACTTTAAATCTATAGATGTCTCATAATCCAAAGACTGCTCGACTCAGCACTGCCGGCTATCGTGCCATGTTCACCCCGTGTGCCCCACCGGCAGAGAGGGAGATTGTGATCATCTCCGACGACGTGGAGATGGCTACACCGACGCCTACACCTACTCCTACACCAGTCGCCGTGCCCGTCTACCCTATGGTCGCTACACCTGAGGAGTCGACGGCTACTTCTCCTACACCTGCACCCTCCCCAGCTGCCCCCGTGGAGGACGATGCGATTGGCTGGAAGTGCAAATACTACTTCAAGCCAGCTCCAGAGATAGCCTACTACCACACTCTTCTCACCCACGTGCTGGACGACTACTTCCCCGACTTGCACGCCTCCATCAGCTACCACTGCGCCGAATACAAGCACCCACTGGAGGCTACCTTCTGGAAGGTAGAGCTGGTGGTCACCGCATGGAATGATATCATCAATGGACATGAGGTGGAGACTGTCCACAGTGCCCCTGCCAGGAGAGCCCATGCTTTGGATGGCATGGAGGATGCAGCACAGAACGCCTACATCCACTACCATGGTCGTCGCTTCGAGGCCATGAGGGAGGATCGTTTCAGGTTCCTTCCTCGAAATGATCATGAGGGTGTTTGGTAGGTTTTGGCTCCACTAGAGAATGACCCAACTCTGGAGGCAACGGTGCAGCATGTCCACGCTATGCAGGGAGTGGATGATGAGATCAAAGGAGAACTACGTGCATCTCAGAGGGCGCAGAGACGTCTTCAGAAACAAGTGGATGAACTTCGAGCACAGCTGGGACAGCCTTCCATCTACAAGAAGAAGCGCCGTTCCTTCACCATGATTGACACCGCTCCATAGGTGTTAGGTGCCTTGATCTAGATTATCACGTCGTTAGTTCGTGTCCTTATTTAGTCTTGTTGGTCTTGTGAACTTGGTTGATTAGATGTTTGATTTGTGAACTTGGTTGAGTTGGTATTTTGCTTGATTGCTGGAAGTTTGTGGGCATGTCCACAACTTCTTTAGATTGGAACTTTAAATTTAGAATGAAATCTTAATGCAGAAGTATCATTTTACCTTATCTCTGCTGTGCTGATTTCTGGAGCAGCCTGTGTTCTTTATCTGGTAACTCGAAATCGGGGACGATAAAAATTCTGAAATTTGTGTGGTGATGACTAGACCTCTGTATCTCTCAAGTGTCTTTGGAATCACGTCAATAGCTATTCAGGTTTGGGAGATCTAATTGGCACAAGTTGATGTTCCTGCGCTGTCTGGAACTCAGAACAGTTTCGGTTTAACTCTATTTTTGACTATGTGTGAGTTCGAATCTGTAAAAGTGGTCAAAATGAAAGTTGTAGCTGATGTCCTAAGCTTTCTAACGAATCTTGGTGCACCTCTGTTGGACCTCTGAAACTCGAGTTATAACAGTTTTACTGAACTGCTGAATTTGAGTCTTGCCCAGAAAAATTTCAGCATTGTTTCATATCTCTTGTAAGTTCTCTATAATTGGAAAAAAATCTCTAAACTTTGCACATTTGTTGGACAACAGATGGCCGCAAGAGGAGGAAGAGGCAGAGGCCGTGGTCGTGGGCGTGATGCTCTTATGAATCCGCCACCGCCACCTGTGACCATGGAGCAGATCTTGGGTATGCAAGCGCAGCTGATGCAAGCTATGATGCAGCGTTTGGACAATGAACCTGCAAGAGGTCCACCGCCTGTCCAGGTTAGAGATAAGCGTGGAGAGTTTGTGAAAGGTCATCCACCGGTGTTCACACATGCCACAGACCCTATGGAGGCCAATGACTGGTTGCGTGCTGTGGAGAAACAACTGAACATAGCACAATGCAATGACCTGGAG
The DNA here is from genome assembly GCF_019320115.1 of Miscanthus floridulus. Classification (NCBI taxonomy): domain Eukaryota; kingdom Viridiplantae; phylum Streptophyta; class Magnoliopsida; order Poales; family Poaceae; genus Miscanthus; species Miscanthus floridulus. Next base: position 30,426,636 of record NC_089594.1, read on the forward strand.
AAAGTGTTGTATGCTTCCGGGCAACTCCAAGGAGCTGCTCAGGATTGGTGGGAATCATTCCAGTTTGGACGTCCCAACAATGCTCCTGATATCACTTGGCAGGAATTTAAGGACAGTTTCCGATCATACCATATTCCTGATGGACTAGTGGAACTAAAGTAGGAAGAATTCAGATCTCTCAAGCAAGGATCAATGACTGTGGCGGAATATCGGGACAAGTTCGCACAACTATCTCGCTACGCTCCTAATGATGTGGCAGATGACAAGGATAAGCAACGCCGTTTCCTCAAGGGACTCTATGATGGACTGTAGCTCCAGCTGATGTCTAATACTTATCCTAATTTCCAGTCTTTGGTGAATCGTGCAATCGTGATTGATGATAAGCGCAAGGAGATGGAAGCTAAGAAGAGAAGGCTCCAAGGGCAAGCTTCTAGAAGCAACACACGCCCACGTGCTTTTCCCTAGCAAGGTTTTCAGCAGAGGAATCAAGGACCAACTCATCAGGGAAACCGTGGTCAGTATCCTCAGCGGAACCAGTTCCAGCAACGTCCTCAGTATCAGCAACAGTTTGGAAGTCAGCGTCCCCCGCAACAGACTAGCAATCCTGCAACACGCCAGGGAGTGCCTAACAATGCTCCTGTGAAGAGTGGCGCATCCTACAATCCCAATGCCTGTTACCGATGTGGAGAAGTAGGTCACTATGCTCATCAGTGTCCTAAGAAGCAGAACCAGCAAGTACCTCAGAATCAGGCCAACAATCAGAAGTTCAACGCCCGACCACCTCTCACAGCGAAGGTGAACTATGTGTCATCTGATGCAGCTCAGGAGACGCCTAGGGTCATGTTGGGTACGTTCAGTGTCAACTCTATTTCTGCTACCGTACTTTTTGATTCTGGTGCTTCATATTCTTTTATCTCCCAAGCTTTTGTTAGAATGCATAGCATACCTTTGTGTGCCATGAAAAACCCAATACTAGTGAATTCCCCGGGAGGTAGTATGCCCGCTTCTTATTGGAGCCCCTCAACTAGCATTTCCTTAAGGGGGGTAGACTTCAAGGTGAAGCCTATTGTGTTGAGAACAGCGGGAATTGACCTTATCCTGGGAATGGATTGGATGAAACAACACCGGGCAGTGATACAGTGTCAGGAGAAATCTGTGGTTGTGACATCACTCAATGGGGATAGAATCTGTGTAGAAGTAGTAGTGCAAGCTCAGCCTACAGCCACAGTGAATCAGCTAGATGGTGAGATCAATGAACAAGATCGTGTCGTGGAGGAATTTCCGGATGTCTTCCCCGATGACTTGCCAGGTATGCCACCTGACCGAGACATTGAATTCATTATTGAATTATTACCTAGAACTGCACCAATAGCTAAACGTCCATATAGAATGGGAGTTAATGAATTAGAAGAGCTTAAGAAACAACTAAAAGAGTTGCAAGAAAAAGGCTTCATACGCCCCAGTTCTTTCCCGTGGGGGGCACCTGTGATCTTTGTGGATAAGAAGGATGGTAGTCAACGGATGTGTGTGGATTACCGCTCACTTAATGAGGTTACCATCAAGAATAAATACCCTTTGCCTAGGATAGATGATTTGTTTGATCAGTTGAGAGGAGCTCATGTGTTCTCCAAGATTGATCTCCGATCTGGTTATCATCAGCTTAAGATTCGGAACTCGAATATACCTAAGACAGCATTCACTACACGGTATGATGTTCCTCCATGCATGTTATCAGGGTACGTAGTAACTAGTAAGTCCATTGTAGGTGGCACGGTTAAATCCTACGACTAAAAAGAACAAAGCGTGGATATTTTTTGGTGCTGCAGTCGTGCAATTTATATGCTGCTACAGCTTTGCTTTACTTTGATAGGGGTTAGGGAATGACTCGATCGGAACTGTACAGCAATAGTTTCTGCAGTGTCCACTGTAGCTTTGGAGTCTGTTTGTACCCCATTTTTCCTAGGACCATGGCTTGGAAAAATGACTTTTTGGTGTTGGTCACTTTGTAAGACATTTACTAAGAGGTGATATTCATGTGCAGGTACATCTACCCTAGGTTGTTTGTCTATCAAATCAGAGCAGCAAGGTTAGTATTCTGTAGTTCAATCTTTCTTTTCTTTTGTAATAAATTAATGGTTACCAAAAAAACATATGTGTTGGCAAAATCACAATATACCACCAACGCCTCTCCTTCCTTGGGTAACATCCTCATCCCTCTCTGTCTCCCTTGAGCATCTTTGGCTGATGCAAAAAAGGCACTTGAACATCTACCCTATGAATTTTTGTACAGGGTGGATTTTGTCCTTTGCTTCTTAGGTATTGTTTGCTGGCCTCTAATCTGCAGTTAATCTTATGTCCACGCTTCTGTCGGCATCCTCTCCCCAAACCCTGCCTCTAGACTATAGAAAACATAAACAACGCATGGAGAATTATGCCTACTGCTGCTTATATGGCTATGATGAGTTTGCAGGATGGAGGCTGCCTCTAGATTATAGAAAACATAAACAACACCTGGAGAATTTTGCCTACTGCTGCTTATATGGCTATGATGAGTTTGGAGGATGGTGGCTTAATTGCAATGTTGATAGAGTCAAAAATAAATGTGAACACAGATAAACCTAAGTTAATAGATCTGCTATTGTGTTTGCTCCCTTGGCTTGCATATGAAAAAAGTAGTATATATATTCCTCTTGAGAGTAGCCTATATTAATGCCTAAGTAGTATATACATTCCTGACGACTAAAAACACATTAAGCCAATCACTACTACATAAATGTTTTGTAGGGGCGGCTCAAGACCATTTGTAGGGGCTGTTTGGCTAGCCGCCCCTATCAAACCATCTCTATAAATCATGCACTTGTAAGGGCCCCAACAAATCAATTTGTAGGGGCGGCTGTAGTACCAGCCGCCCCTATAATACCTATTTGTAGGGGCGGTTCAGCCTAGAACCGCCCCTACAGTATATTTTTCCGCAAAAAAATTCAAATTTATAATTCAAATTCGACCAGAACACTGTTTGTTTCCGCGTATTCCATCCAGCGTTCGCGTTGTCGAACGCCCCGCAACCAACGTTCCGCCGAATGCCCCATGACTAACGTGAGCGAGGAAAGCGAGATAATCCCGCCGAACGCCCTGCGACCAATGTTCCGAACCATATTCGCTCAAGAGTATTATATAAATTACAAGCACAAGAGTATTATATAAATTACAATTACAAGTCCAATTCACAAGAATATATACAATCCATCATTAAATAGACATAATTCACAAGGTAAAACCAATATCAAATTCCATACACATTGCTATCGACGTCCTAGAGCTAGCCTTTCGGTCTCACAAAGGTGTTGGTACTGAGGATTTCTACCTAAGTCAGACTCTCAGTCATGGTAGGGGCCTTTGACGTATACAATTTGGTCCAATATGAAGTTGCAAAGGTCGCCGATGAGCTCTAAGAGTTGGTCATCCTTGTATGGGTCTCTTTTCATTTCTTTCTCTTCTTTCCGCTACAAGAGAACAAGTTTCGGTTTAGTATTTCATACCATGTACGAAGTTTTTATACTACGGGTGAAGAGGTTCAAACTTACCCTTAAGGGGTGTCTCCTGTAGGCACCGGTGTTACTCATCATAGAACATACATAGTATTCACAATGTACACTCCTAGACTTCTGCTTGTGGCACTGTGTGTTTTGTATATAGAAATGTTAAGT